>NW_025746395.1:0-25000 GCF_021184085.1 Oncorhynchus gorbuscha
GGTAGGAGGAGGAGGTAGGAGGAGGAGGTTTAGGTGGAGGGGGTAGGAAAGGAGGAGGGGGTAGGAGGAGGGGAGGGGGGAGGAGGAGGAGGGGGTAGGAGGAGGAGGAGGAGGAGGAGGAGGAGGGGGTAGAGCCATGAGAAAGGGTTTCAGGTGGAGGGGGTAGGAGGTAGGGAGGAGGAGGAGGAGGAGGAGGAGGTAGGAGGAGGAGGAGGTAGAGCCATGAGAAAGGGTTTCAGGTGGAGGGGTTGGGGGTAGGAGGAGGAGGAGGAGAAGGAGGTAGAGCCATGAGAAAGGGTTTCAGGTGGAGGGAGGAGGAGGAGGTAGGAGGAGGAGGTAGAGCCATGAGAAAGGGTTTCAGGTGGAGGAGGAGGAGGAGGAGGAGGAGGAGGTAGGAGGAGGAGGAGGAGGTAGGAGGAGGAGGTAGGAGGAGGAGGTAGAGCCATGAGAAAGGGTTTCAGGTGGAGGAGGAGGAGGAGGAGGAGGAGGAGGTAGGAGGAGGAGGTAGAGCCATGAGAAAGGGTTTCAGGTGGAGGAGGAGGAGGAGGTAGGAGGAGGTAGTAGAGCCATGAGAAAGGGTTTCAGGTGGAGGAGGAGGGGGTAGGGGGTAGGAGGAGGAGGAGGAGAGGAGTAGGGGAGGAGGAGGGGGTAGGAGGTAGGAGGAGGAGTTAGGAGGAGGAGGAGTAGGTAGGAGGAGGAGGTAGAGCCATGAGAAATGGTTTCAGGTGGAGGAGGAGGAGGAGGAGGTAGGAGGAGGAGGTAGAGCCATGAGAAAGGGTTTCAGGTGGAGGAGGAGGAGGTAGGGGGAGGAGGTAGAGCCATGAGTAGAAATGATGAAGGGTTTCAGGTGGAGGGGGTAGGAGGAGGAGGAGGAGGAGGAGGAGGAGGAGGTAGAGCCATGAGAAAGGGTTTCAGGTGGAGGGGGTAGGAGGAGGAGGAGGAGGAGGAGGGGTAGAGCCATGATAAAGGTTCAGGTGGAGGGGTAGGAGGAGGAACCATGAGAAGGGTTTCAGGTGGAGGGGGTAGGAGGAGCAGGAGGAGGAGGAGGAAGAGGTAGAGCCATGAGAAAGGTTCAGGTGGAGGGGGTAGGAGGAGGAGGTAGAGGAGAAAGGTCCAGGTGGAGGGGTAGGAGGAGGAGGGAGGAGGTAGGTAGAGCCATGATAAAGGGTTCAGGTGGAGAGGGGTAGGATTTAGGAGGAGCCATGAGAAAGTTTCAGGTGGAGGGGGTAGGAGGTAGGAGGAGGTGGAGGAGGTAGAGCCATTAGAAAGGTTCAGGTGGATGGGGTAGGAGGTAGGAGGTAGGAGGACAGGTAGAGCCATAGATGAAAGGTTCAGGTGGAGGGGGTAGGAGGTAGGAGGGGAGGAGGAGGTAGAGCCATGAGAAAGGTTCAGGTGGAGAGGTAGGAGGAGGAGGTAGAGCCATGAGAAAGGGTTTCCAGGTGGAGGGGGTAGGAGGTAGGGGGTAGGAGGAGGTAGGAGGAGGTGGAGGTATAGCCATGATAAAGGGTTTTAGGTGAGGGGGTAAGAGGTGGAGGTATAGCCATGATAAAGGGTTTCAGGTGGGGGGGGGTAGGAGGTAGGAGGGGTCAGGAGGAGGTAGGAGGAGGTAGAGCCATCAGAAAGGGTTTCAGGAGGGGGTTTGAGGTGGAGGTAGGAGGGGGTAGGAGGAGGTATAGCCATCATGAAGGGTTTCAGGTGGAGGGGGTAGGAGGAGGTAGAGCCATCAGAAAGGGTTTCAGGTGGAGGGGGTAAGAAGTGGAGGTAGGAGGGGGTAGGAGGGGGTAGGAGGGGGTAGGAGGAGGTAGGAGGGGGTAGGAGGGGGTAGGAGGAGGTAGGAGGGGGTAGGAGGGGAGGAGGGGGTAGGAGGAGATTGGAGGGGTGGGAGGGGGTAGGGGGAGGTAGGAGGGGGTAGGAGGAGGTAGGAGGGGGTAGGAGCGGGTAGGAGGAGGTAGAAGGGGGTCGAGCCATGATGAAGGGTTTCAGGTGGAGGGGTAGGAGGGGGTAGGAGGAGGTAGGAGGGGGTAGGAGGAGGTAGGAGGGGGTAGGAGGAGGTAGGGGGGTAGGAGGAGGTAGGAGGGGTCAAGCCATGATGAAGGGTTTCCGGTGGAGGGGGTAGGAGGGGGTAGGAGGAGGTAGGAGGGGGTAGGAGGAGGTAGGAGGGGGTAGGAGTGGGTAGGAGGATGTAGGAGGGGGTAGGAGGAGGTAGGAGAGATAGTTAGATGACAGGAACAGACTGTATTTTTTTTATTAAGAATGTGTTTATTAAATGAAAACCAAACCACACTGCTAATCATCTGAGCCGTTCTTCCTCCTCCACTCGGGCTTTGATAGAGTTCACGGAGAACAGGATCAAATGTATAGCACTTCCTGTGTTAATGATTCTCTGCCTGGATGTCGTTTTCCAGCGAGGCACAGTCACATAAACACCAAATATTTCCTCCTTTGTTGAGCAGAATCATCCATAGGGTTTTATTCAAATGACTTTTAATTAATGCTCTAAAAAATAACAATCAATTATATCTGTCACGGTCACCTGACACAAGTACAGTTTCTAATAGTGAGAGCCAACATGATCAGCTAGTGAGACTTCAGTACAGCGTTTAAAAGGATGAAACTAGTTCTTCTTCCATTTAAGACAATTTAACTTTGAGTTAATACCACTGAGGCAAACAGTGTAATCCACATTAATCAGCAGTTGGGTTTGCTTGCTGAGAATCCTAGATGAAGTGAAACAGACTCGGGGTCCCACACCAATCACACCTCGTCAGGGGAGACTTCACAGTTTTCACAAAATGGAAGAAGAAAAAAAAAGAAGATATAAAAAAATGAAAAGCCGTGTAGAAAAAAGGCAACACGGAGAAAAACAAATGTATTGTTTTGAAAAGCCGCGCCGTGACAAAGACCATCAAGCCCTCAGTGAGTTCAACATCAAACCAACCAACTCCATTCATAGTTGTATTTCTTGTGTCCATCGTTAAATATGAGACATAACATAACATGATTAGTTTTTTTCTTTGTGCCTTTTGAAAGGAGGATCCATGCAGACACTGGGTTACCAGGGCCTTTGTTTCAGGTAGTCAACCTGACTAGGGTTACCAGGGCCTTTGTTTCAGGTAGTCAACCTGACTAGGGTTACCAGGGCCTTTGTTTCAGGTAGTCAACCTGACTAGGGTTACCAGGGCCTTTGTTTCAGGTAGTCAACCTGACTAGGGTTACCAGGGCCTTTGTTTCAGGTAGTCAACCTGACTAGGGTTACCAGGGCCTTTGTTTCAGGTAGTCAACCTGACTAGGGTTACCAGGGCCTTTGATTCAGGTAGTCAACCTGACTAGGGTTCTAGGGTTGCCTTTGATTCAGGTAGTCAACCTGACTACCAGGGCCTTTGATTCAGGGTTACCAGGGCCTTTGATTCAGGTAGTCAACCTGACTTAGTCAACCTTACCAGGGCCTTTGTTTCAGGTAGTCAACCTGACTAGGGTTACCAGGGCCTTTGTTTCAGGTAGTCAACCTGACTAGGGTTACCAGGGCCTTTGTTTCAGGTAGTCAACCTGACTAGGGTTACCAGGGCCTTTGTTTCAGGTAGTCAACCTGACTAGGGTTACCAGGGCCTTTGTTTCAGGTAGTCAACCTGACTAGGGTTACCAGGGCCTTTGTTTCAGGTAGTCAACCTGACTAGGGTTACCAGGGCCTTTGTTTCAGGTAGTCAACCCTAGGGAGGGCCTTTGTTTCTAGTCAACCTGACTAGGGTTACCAGGGCCTTTGTTTCAGGTAGTCAACCTGACTAGGGTTACCAGGGCCTTTGTTTCAGGTAGTCAACCTGACTAGGGTTACCAGGGCCTTTGTTTCAGGTAGTCAACCTGACTAGGGTTACCAGGGCCTTTGTTTCAGGTAGTCAACCTGACTAGGGTTACCAGAGCCTTTGTTTCAGGTAGTCAACCTGACTAGGGTTACCAGGGCCTTTGTTTCAGGTAGTCAACCTGACTAGGGTTACCAGGGCCTTTGTTTCAGGTAGTCAACCTGACTAGGGTTACCAGCGCCTTTGTTTCAGGTAGTCAACCTGACTAGGGTTACCAGGGCCTTTGTTTCAGGTAGTCAACCTGACTAGGGTTACCAGGGCCTTTGTTTCAGGTAGTCAACCTGACTAGGGTTACCAGGGCCTTTGTTTCAGGTAGTCAACCTGACTAGGGTTACCAGGGCCTTTGTTTCAGGTAGTCAACCTGACTAGGGTTACCAGGGCCTTTCAGTCAACCTGACTAGGGTTACCAGGGCCTTTGTTTCAGGTAGTCAACCTGACTAGGGTTACCAGGGCCTTTGTTTCAGGTAGTCAACCTGACTAGGGTTACCAGGGCCTTTGTTTCAGGTAGTCAACCTGACTAGGGTTACCAGGGCCTTTGTTTCAGGTAGTCAACCTGACTAGGGTTACCAGGGCCTTTGTTTCAGGTAGTCAACCTGACTAGGGTTACCAGGGCCTTTGTTTCAGGTAGTCAACCTGACTAGGGTTACCAGGGCCTTTGTTTCAGGTAGTCAACCTGACTAGGGTTACCAGGGCCTTTGTTTCAGGTAGTCAACCTGACTAGGGTTGGCCTTTGTTTCAGGTAGGACTAGGGTTACCAGGGCCTTTGTTTCAGGTAGTCAACCTGACTAGGGTTACCAGGGCCTTTGTTTCAGGTAGTCAACCTGACTAGGGTTACCAGGGCCTTTGTTTCAGGTAGTCAACCTGACTAGGGTTACCAGGGCCCTGACTAGGGTTACCAGGGCCTTTGTTTCAGGTAGTCAACCTGACTAGGGTTACCAGGGCCTTTGTTTCAGGTAGTCAACCTGACTAGGGTTACCAGGGCCTTTGTTTCAGGTAGTCAACCTGACTAGGGTTACCAGGGCCTTTGTTTCAGGTAGTCAACCTGACTAGGGTTACCAGGGCCTTTGTTTCAGGTAGTCAACCTGACTAGGGTTACCAGGGCCTTTGTTTCAGGTAGTCAACTGACTAGGGTTACCAGGGCCTTTGTTTCAGGTAGTCAACCTGACTAGGGTTACCAGGGCCTTTGTTTCAGGTAGTCAACCTGACTAGGGTTACCAGGGCCTTTGTTTCAGGTAGTCAACCTGACTAGGGTTACCAGGGCCTTTGTTTCAGGTAGTCAACCTGACTAGGGTTACCAGGGCCTTTGTTTCAGGTAGTCAACCTGACTAGGGTTACCAGGGCCTTTGTTTCAGGTAGTCAACCTGACTAGGGTTACCAGGGTTACCAGGGCAACCTGACTAGGGTTACCAGGGCCTTTGTTTCAGGTCGTCAACCTGACTAGGGTTACCAGGGCCTTTGTTTCAGGTAGTCAACCTGACTAGGGTTACCAGAGCCTTTGGTTCAGGTAGTCAACCTGACTAGGGTTACCAGAGCCTTTGGTTCAGGTAGTCAACCTGACTAGGGTTACCAGCCCCTTTGTTTCAGGTCGTCAACCTTTTCTGTTTGTTTTGTCTTTGGTTCTGTTTCACACCTGGTTTCATTTGCAATTAATTTCTGTGTGTATAATTGTAACCTGTTGCCTGATTAGTCGTTGATTGTGAGGTCATTTCTGTGTAGGTTACTATACTACTAGGTTAGTATTATTATATATGGTGTATCATTATATATGGTGTATCATTAAACATGTAGTATCATTAAACATGTAGTATTATTAAACATTAATTATTATTAAACATGGTGTCACGCCTTGGTCTTAGTATTTTGTGTTTTCTTTAATTATTTGTTCAGGCCAGGGTGTGACATGGGGTTATTGTATTGTCTTATTGGGGTTTTTGTAGGCATTGGGATTGTGGTTGATTAGGGGTGTGTCTAGTATAGGCTTGGCTGCCTGAGGCGGTTCTCAATCAGAGTCAGGTGATTCTCGTTGTCTCTGATTGGGAACCGTATTTAGGTAGCCTGGGTTTCACTGTGTATTTCGTGGGTGATTGTTCCTGTCTCTGTGTAGTTTCACCAGATAGGCTGTAATTAGGTTTTCACGTTCCGTTTGTTGTTTTTGTATTTGTATAGTTATTTCATGTGTCACTTTTTTCATTAAAGTCATGAGTAACCACCACGCTGCATTTCGGTCCGACTCTCTTTCTACAAACGAAGAACGTCGTTACAATTGTTTAAGTATAACCGTTATTTGTTTTCACGGGTTCTGAAGTACAGGAGTGTCGGACCTTTGTTTGTTCCTCCCTACGTTTGTACGGGTTTTCTGTTGTCGAGGGCGTTGTACCTTTTGATTGTGCCATTCCTGTGTTGGTGGACTTTCTTATTAAAAACACGCTCCTCAGACATCCCTCCTCTCCTGCGCCTGACTCCAACCACCTAGACGCACGTTGTCACAAAGCCTCGACATGTATATTTTTTATTTGTGTTTATTTTATTTAACCTTTATTTAAACTATATATATATATATAGACTCCTCTGGCATTACGAGTGAAAGAATCTCATCATTATTAAAAGAGAAGTGTCGTATTTTACCATGGATCATTCACATAACCAGGCAGCAGTGTTGGTCAAGGCTGAGAGGAAGCAGACAACCACCAGGTCGTGACCCCACCATTAAAAAAAACGTGATTCCCAGGTAGTAGGGCGATGACATCGTGATACCCAAGGTTGAACCCCCGAAACATAAATAGATCATTACGAATAGATTATAGACTGTTAGACCTTTTGAACTTCTCTTCGTCGAGGTATATCTGGAATAACTAAGAAAGGAAAGGAAATTACCAATGCTGATAGACTTGATAACTGTAGCATGATCTGAAAATATGAATATTGTAACGTCGTCCGAAATGCAGCGTGTAGGTTACTCGTGACTTTAATTAAAATAATCGCGGTACATGAAATAAATGTATATGAAAACAACAAACGAAACGTGAACTAATTACAGCCTATCTGGTGACTACAACACTAAGACAGGAACAAACACCCACAAAATACAACGCGAAAGTCAGGCTGTCTAAATACGGTTCTCAATCAGAGACAACGACAAGCACCTGACTCTGATTGAGAATCGCCCCAGGCAGCCAAGCCTAACTAGACACACCCCTAATCATACACAATCCCAATTACTACAAACCCCAATACGAAACACAACATATAAACCCATGTCACACCCTGGTTTACCCAAACATATACCAAAAACACAAAATACAATGACCAAAGCGTGACAAATATACTATATATGAGTACTATGTGGTGATGATGTTGTCCACGGATCAGCATTCAATCTAACTGATGTATAAAACAAATTATATAGCTGACAAAAGCCAACAATAAATTAGATTGATTTTTGTTAAATGAAAAACGCAATGTGTTTTCACTAAGCTCAGAACTGTTGTCTTATTTACAGTTTTCATCTTTCAGAATCCCACCATAGAATCACTGAAATGTGTTGTGATTGGAGGCCATGCGTGCTTCATTATGGTTTTAAATTGTTTTATTTAGATCTATAGATTTCTTTGCGTACTGCACTATAATCTCCAGAGACGTCCGTAATGAAATATTGAATTGAAAGAAATGTTGGGACAGAGGAGAGGAGACTGAGAGAATAACTGAAGGCTATTGTAGAGAGAGAGGCTGAGAGAATAACTGAAGGCTATTGTAGAGAGAGAGGCTGAGAGAATAACTGAAGGCGATTGTAGAGAGAGAGGCTGAGAGAATAACTGAGAGGCTGAGAGAATAACTGAAGGCGATTGTAGAGAGAGAGGCTGAGAGAATAACTGAAGGCTATTGTAGAGAGAGAGGTTGTTGCAGATTCAAATCCACACAGATTTTCCTATGGATAATCAGACTAGTGCTAGTCAGATTAGACCATCAGACACCACAGTTGTCAGATTAGACCGTCAGACACCACAGTAGTCAGATTAGACCATCAGACACCACAGTAGTCAGATTAGACCATCAGACACCACAGTAGTCAGATTAGACCATCAGACACCACAGTAGTCAGATTAGACCATCAGACACCACAGTAGTCAGATTAGACCATCAGACACCACAGTAGTCAGATTAGACCATCAGACTACTGCTAGTCAGATTAGACCATCAGACACCACAGTAGTCAGATTAGACCATCAGACACCACAGTAGTCAGATTAGACCATCAGACTACTGCTAGTCAGATTAGACCATCAGACACCACAGTAGTCAGATTAGACCATCAGACACCACAGTAGTCAGATTAGACCATCAGACACCACAGTAGTCAGATTAGACCATCAGACACCACAGTAGTCAGATTAGACCATCAGACACCACAGTAGTCAGATTAGACCATCAGACACCACAGTAGTCAGATTAGACCATCAGACACCACAGTAGTCAGATTAGACCGTCAGACACCACAGTAGTCAGATTAGACCATCAGACACCACAGTAGTCAGATTAGACCATCAGACACCACAGTAGTCAGATTAGACCATCAGACACCACAGTAGTCAGATTAGACCATCAGACACCACAGTAGTCAGATTAGACCATCAGACACCACAGTAGTCAGATTAGACCATCAGACTACTGCTAGTCAGATTAGACCATCAGACACCACAGTAGTCAGATTAGACCATCAGACACCACAGTAGTCAGATTAGACCATCAGACACCACAGTAGTCAGATTAGACCATCAGACACCACAGTAGTCAGATTAGACCATCAGACACCACAGTAGTCAGATTAGACCATCAGACACCACAGTAGTCAGATTAGACCATCAGACACCACAGTAGTCAGATTAGACCATCAGACACCACAGTAGTCAGATTAGACCATCAGACACCACAGTAGTCAGATTAGACCATCAGACTACTGCTAGTCAGATTAGACCACGTCTGAAGATAAAATCTGTAATGACAATTGTCAACGATGTATTTATAAATCAAGTTACAAAATGTTTTATATTTGAATAATATCATATTCCTTTAAATAGCTCAGAACTCCAGAACAATATATTATTCAAATTATGAAATTAGTATGTACATTCTCAAGTTCTGAATAACTTGAGAAATACCAACAAAAAAAATTTAAAAAGATAGACAACCCTTTTATAGCACACTCAGAAGTCAAGGTTATTGCTTTGTGATTTCCTCAGTCTTACAGCTGGTGAAAAACTGTGTAACAAGAAAGACTAGGATAAGAATTACCATGTTATACATCTACAAACAGATTCTCAAAAGAAGAGAGTTTAACCTCCTGAAGAAAAAGAGGCATCATCCTATCCAACAGGCTTTGTGCTTTGTTAAGACCGAGTGAGAGAAAAGGGAGGGGTGGGAGGAAGAGAAAGAGAGAAAAACAAGTATTCTCCTGGCGATTTAGAGTAAAAATCCTTAAATGACGAAAGCAGCAATACATCGTTTAAATGGAGGTATGCTCCTACATTTACTGTACCCTGATTTGGTTTGCACTAAGATGTTACAGTGCGCTGCAAGGGCCTCTGGGAGAGAGATTTTCCGCTCAGCCTCATTTTACAATGCTTAGCGTTTGGAGCACAACGTACTGGCACAGGCCACGCCGCGTTCCTCCCTGATCAAATATCGGACATCTTTATTCTTCAGGAAGCAAAGTAGAGAAATGTGCTCTCACTCAGCCGAACCCAGCCATACACGTGCATTTTTATGAGGCTAACAGCCGAGGCAATAGGGGGCCCTCTGCGAGTTAGCTTAAAAGTAGTCAACTCCGCTCTGTCCTAATCAGTAGGGGGGTATGAACAGGGGTACCCTGGGATTGGAGAGAGTCAAAAACAGCATTTAGCACTTTGCTGACCTTGAGTCCATGGCTGTGTCCGAAATGACACCCTATTCCCTAAATTGTGCACTATATCTTTGACCAGGGTCCGCAATGATCTGGTTGAAAGTAGTGCACGATACAGGGAATAGGGTGCCATTTTGGGACACATTCCACCTTCTTTTTTTTTCTCTCTAAATGTCCTCGTGGAACTAAGATTTTTCCCAGACATTTTCAATTCATTTCCTGCCCCTCAGGAGGATTAAGTACTTGATTGACCAGCAGCACTCAGAGGCCATATATACACTCTCTGTACAAGAACCCAACGGCTGACACGACTACACTTTCTGAAGAAGAAGCATTTTGAAGAATTTTGAAATAACTTTACATTTTTTTTAAGAAAAGGAGTAACTTGCAATTGCAATTGGTTATGTCTGGTTATTTTGAGGTGGGAAACCACGGAAATGGAAATTAAAATATGATTTTATTTGTTTTCTGGCACCGTACGAGTGCAATCAATGAGAGGCAATCCTGATGACTACCTGACAACTCTAAACTACTCTACATTATTCTACTGACTGACAACTCTAAACTACTCTACATTATTCTACTGACTGACAACTCTAAACTACTCTACATTATTCTACTACCTGACAACTCTAAACTACTCTACATTATTCTACTGACTGACAACTCTAAACTACTCTACATTATTATACTACCTGACAACTCTAAACTACTCTACATTATTCTACTACCTGACAACTCTAAACTACTCTACATTATTCTACTGACTGACAACTCTAAACTACTCTACATTATTCTACTGACTGACAACTCTAAACTACTCTACATTATTCTACTGACTGACAACTCTAAACTACTCTACATTATTCTACTGACTGAAATATCCAATAAATGTCGTCCCACTTCATCATTGTGTCCCACTTGTTGTTGATTCTTCACAAAAAAATACCGTTTTATATCTTTATGTTTGAAGCCTGAAATGTGGCAAAAGGTCGCAAAGTTCAAGGGGGCCGAATACTTTCGCAAGGCACTGTATATATATATATATATACATACAAACCATTTCTTCATGTTGTACCATGTTGTACATCTCCACATTACTTCAATTGGACTAGAAGCACTTAAATCAATGAGGTGTACATGAGGTGTCGAAAGCAATTTAAAAGCTTTCATTCAATTATTTAAAATGATACTGTGTCATATTCGTTATTTAATTTCAGAAACAAAAACTGAATAGAATAGGTTGGAACGAACCAAAGCGTCATTCTGGAACGAACCAATCAGATAGGCTCTTTAGATGAAAGACAGTATCTGTCCCATGTGTTTGTTTTACAGTGTGGTTCTCTGACATCATCATGAGAGGCTTGACAAAGGAAATGCAAGCCAGTCTCTCTGCGGTACTAACTCTCTGATGTCAGAACTGGTTAGTACGATAGGAGGGGGATTTAAACTATATTGTGCTCTGATAGGAGGGTGGATTTAAACTATATTGTGCTCTGAGTCCGATTAGGGTTAAACGTTATCTCTCTGACTCTGGGTTAGACGTTATCTCTCTGACTCTGGGTTAGACGTTGTCTCTCTGACTCTGGGTTAAACGTTATCTCTCTGACTCTGGGTTAGACGTTATCTCTCTGACTCTGGGTTAGACGTTGTCTCTCTGACTCTGGGTTAAACGTTATCTCTCTGACTCTGGGTTAGACGTTATCTCTCTGACTCTGGGTTAAACGTTATCTCTCTGACTCTGGGTTAGACGTTGTCTCTCTGACTCTGGGTTAGACGTTATCTCTCTGACTCTGGGTTAGACGTTATCTCTCTGACTCTGGGTTAGACGTTATCTCTCTGACTCTGGGTTAGACGTTATCTCTCTGACTCTGGGTTAAACGTTATCTCTCTGACTCTGGGTTAGACGTTATCTCTCTGACTCTGGGTTAAACGTTATCTCTCTGACTCTGGGTTAGACGTTGTTGCTTTCTCCACTGTCGCCGCCGCTGGGCTCCTGTCAAATAGGAGTAAATGACTATACACCTGTTCCAGAAGTCAGACAAAACATCTCGCTGGGATTCGATCGTAGAGATAGAAAAGAATGAAGTGGATATAACAGCATAGCTGCAGCAAGACAGAGTTGTTGACACCTCTAGGGAACCGCTCTGTTCTGCACAACAACCACCTCTAATATCGTCTCTAAAACTTTGAGAGACGAATGAATTCTGCCGCAGATTCTCCATCCAGTCCAGTCCAGTACTGTACACACCAGCCCATTTAACTTCAACAACACACCTCCTACAGCTAGACAAACAACTCAGGCTGTCATTGTAAATAAGAATGTATTCTTAAAAACGAATTTGCCTAGTTAAATAAAAGTTAAATAAATGTTAAATAAAATCAAATATACTGTGGACACATAAATACCTACTTTTAATATTTTTTCAACCCAGCATATAAACGTTAGCCTGGCTACCCATCCACACCTCTCTGGCAACCCATCCACACCTCTCTGGCAACCAATCCACACCTCTCTGGCAACCCATCCACACCTCTCTGGTAACCCATCCACACCTCTCTGGCAACCCATCCACACCTCTCTGGCAACCCATCCACACCTCTCTGGCAACCAATCCACACCTCTCTGGTAACCCATCCACACCTCTCTGGCAACCCATCCACACCTCTCTGGCAACCAATCCACACCTCTCTGGTAACCCATCCACACCTCTCTGGCAACCCATCCACACCTCTCTGGCAACCCATCCACACCTCTCTGGCAACCAATCCACACCTCTCTGGTAACCCATCCACACCTCTCTGGCAACCCATCCACACCTCTCTGGCAACCCATCCACACCTCTCTGGCAACCAATCCACACCTCTCTGGTAACCCATCCACACCTCTCTGGCAACCCATCCACACCTCTCTGGTAACCCATCCACACCTCTCTGGCAACCCATCCACACCTCTCTGGCAACCAATCCACACCTCTCTGGCAACCCATCCACACCTCTCTGGCAACCAATCCACACCTCTCTGGCAACCCATCCACACCTCTCTGGTAACCCATCCACACCTCTCTGGCAACCCATCCACACCTCTCTGGTAACCCATCCACACCTCTCTGGCCAACTGATGTTTCCTCTTTACCATCAGTCCAGATTAGCCTCCCTGCCCCATGAGTTCTAGAATGGGAACACATTGTGACCGTATCTGATTGGTCGATGAAACCGAGCCGGCCTATATTATGACGTCGTCAACTTTGATGCTCTGATTGGTTAGAGACCATCCAATCGCTGACTCATTTTGAAGTCAAACAAACTACTTCTGGGACGGTTTGTTTCAGACTGAATGTACGTCGTGATCCATGAAGCAGTGGAATTAAATTCAGGCTGAGTCGGCAGGCAACGTAAATGATATTTACATATCAAATTAAAACAAATGATATTTACATATCAAATTAAAACAAATGATATTTGTCACATGCGCCGAATACAACAGGTGTAGTAGACCTTACAGTGAAATGCTGAATACAACAGGTGTAGTAGACCTCACAGTGAAATGCTGACTACAACAGGTGTAGTAGACCTCACAGTGAAATGCTGAATACAACAGGTGTAGTAGACCTCACAGTGAAATGCTGAATACAACAGGTGTAGTAGACCTCACAGTGAAATGCTGAATACAACAGGTGTAGGTAGACCTTACAGTGAAATGCTGAATACAACAGGTGTAGTAGGCCTTACAGTGAAATGCTGAATACAACAGACCTTACAGTGAAATGCTGACTACAACAGGTGTAGTAGACCTGACAGTGAAATGCTGAATACAACAGGTGTAGTAGACCTCACAGTGAAATGCTGAATACAACAGGTGTAGTAGACCTCACAGTGAAATGCTGAATACAACAGGTGTAGGTAGACCTTACAGTGAAATGCTGAATACAACAGGTGTAGTAGGCCTTACAGTGAAATGCTGAATACAACAGACCTTACAGTGAAATGCTGACTACAACAGGTGTAGTAGACCTCACAGTGAAATGCTGAATACAACAGGTGTAGTAGACCTCACAGTGAAATGCTGAATACAACAGGTGTAGGTAGACCTTACAGTGAAATACTGAATACAACAGGTGTAGTAGACCTCACAGTGAAATGCTGAATACAACAGGTGTAGTAGACCTTACAGTGAAATGCTGAATACAACAGGTGTAGTAGACCTTATAGTGAAATGCTGAATACAGCAGACCTTACAGTGAAATGCTGAATACAACAGGTGTAGTAGACCTTACAGTGAAATGCTGAATACAACAGGTGTAGGTAGACCTCACAGTGAAATGCTGAATACAACAGGTGTAGTAGACCTCACAGTGAAATGCTGAATACAACAGGTGTAGTAGACCTCACAGTGAAATGCTGAATACGACAGGTGTAGTAGACCTTACAGTGAAATGCTGAATACAACAGGTGTAGTAGACCTCACAGTGAAATGCTGAATACAACAGGTGTAGTAGACCTCACAGTGAAATGCTGAATACAACAGGTGTAGTAGACCTTACAGTGAAATGCTGAATACAACAGGTGTAGTAGACCTTACAGTGAAATGCTGAATACAACAGGTGTAGTAGACCTCACAGTGAAATGCTGAATACAACAGGTGTAGTAGACCTCACAGTGAAATGATGAATACAACAGGTGTAGTAGACCTTACAGTGAAATGCTGAATACAACAGGTGTAGTAGACCTTACAGTGAAATGCTGAATACAACAGGTGTAGTAGACCTTATAGTGAAATGCTGAATACAACAGGTGTAGGTGGACCTTACAGTGAAATGCTGAATACAACAGGTGTAGGTAGACCTCACAGTGAAATGCTGAATACAACAGGTGTAGTAGACCTCACAGTGAAATGATGAATACAACAGGTGTAGTAGACCTTACAGTGAAATGCTGAATACAACAGGTGTAGTAGACCTTATAGTGAAATGCTGAATACAACAGACCTTACAGTGAAATGATGAATACAACAGGTGTAGGTAGACCTTACAGTGAAATGATGAATACAACAGGTGTAGGTAGACCTTACCGTTAAATGCTGAATACAACAGGTGTAGGTGGACCTCACAGTGAAATGCTGAATACAACAGGTGTAGGTAGACCTCACAGTGAAATGCTGAATACAACAGGTGTAGAAGACCTCACAGTGAAATGCTGAATACAACAGGTGTAGTAGACCTTACAGTGAAATGCTGAATACAACAGGTGTAGTAGACCTTACAGTGAAATGCTGAATACAACAGGTGTAGTAGACCCTACAGTGAAATACTGAATACAACAGGTGTAGTAGACCTCACAGTGAAATACTGAATACAACAGGTGTAGTAGACCTCACAGTGAAATACTGAATACAACAGGTGTAGTAGACCTTACAGTGAAATGCTGAATACAACAGGTGTAGTAGACCTCACAGTGAAATGCTGAATACAACAGGTGTAGTAGACCTCACAGTGAAATGCTGAATAGAACAGGTGTAGTAGACCTTACAGTGAAATGCTGAATACAACAGGTGTAGTAGACCTTACAGTGAAATGCTGAATACAACAGGTGTAGGTGGACCTCACAGTGAAATGCTGAATACAACAGGTGTAGGTAGACCTCACAGTGAAATGCTGAATACAACAGGTGTAGAAGACCTCGCAGTGAAATGCTGAATACAACAGGTGTAGTAGACCTCACAGTGAAATGCTGAATACAACAGGTGTAGTAGACCTCACAGTGAAATGCTGTATACAACAGGTGTAGGTGGACCTCACAGTGAAATGCTGAATACAACAGGTGTAGGTGGACCTCACAGTGAAATTCTGAATACAACAGGTGTAGGTGGACCTCACAGTGAAATGCTGAATACAACAGGTGTAGGTGGACCTCACAGTGAAATGCTGAATACAACAGGTGTAGGTGGATCTCACAGTGAAATGTTGAATACAACAGGTGTAGTGGACCTTACAGTGAAATGCTGAATACAACAGGTGTAGGTGGACCTTACAGTGAAATGCTGAATACAACAGGTGTAGGTGGACCTTACAGTGAAATGCTGAATACAACAGGTGTAGGTAGACCTCACAGTGAAATGCTGAATACAACAGGTGTAGTAGACCTCACAGTGAAATTCTGAATACAACAGGTGTAGTAGACCTCACAGTGAAATGCTGAATACAACAGGTGTAGTAGACCTCACAGTGAAATGCTGAATACAACAGGTGTAGTAGACCTCACAGTGAAATGCTGAATACAACAGGTGTAGGTAGACCTCACAGTGAAATGCTGAATACAACAGGTGTAGTAGACCTCACAGTGAAATGCTGAATACAACAGGTGTAGTAGACCTCACAGTGAAATGCTGAATACAACAGGTGTAGGTGGACCTCACAGTGAAATGCTGAATACAACAGGTGTAGGTGGACCTCACAGTGAAATGCTTACTTACAGGCTCTAACCAATAGTGCGAAAAAAACTTAACCAGCAATGCAGTTTTCAGAAATATACAGAGTCAATGTGGAGGCTATATACAGGGGGTACCTGTACAGAGTCAATGTGGAGGCTATATACAGGGGGTACCGGTACAGAGTCAATGTGGAGGCTATATACAGGGGGTACTGGTACAGAGTCAATGTGGAGGCTATATACAGGGGGTACTGGTACAGAGTCAATGTGGAGACTATATACAGGGGGTACCGGTACAGAGTCAATGTGGAGGTTATATACAGGGGGTACCGGTACAGAGTCAATGTGGAGGCTATATACAGGGGGTACTGGTACAGAGTCAATGTGGAGACTATATACAGGGGGTACTGGTACAGAGTCAATGTGGAGACTATATACAGGGGGTACCGGTACAGAGTCAATGTGGAGGCTATATACAGGGGTACCGGTACAGAGTCAATGTGGAGACTATATACAGGGGTACCGGTACAGAGTCAATGTGGAGGCTATATACAGGGGGTACCGGTACAGAGTCAATGTGGAGGCTATATACAGGGGTACCGGTACAGAGTCAATGTGGAGGCTATATACAGGGGTACCGGTACAGAGTCAATGTGGAGGCTATATACAGGGGTACCGGTACAGAGTCAATGTGGAGGCTATATACAGGGGGTAGGTACAGAGTCAATGTGGAGGCTATATACAGGGGTACTGGTACAGAGTCAATGTGGAGGCTCTGTACAGGGGTACCGATACAGAGTCAATGTGGAGGCTATATACAGGGCGTACCGGTACAGAGTCAATGTGGAGGCTATATACAGGGGGTACCGGTACAGAGTCAATGTGGAGGCTATATACAGGGGGTACCGGTACAGAGTCAATGTGGAGGCTATATACAGGGCGTACCGGTACAGAGTCAATGTGGAGTCTATATACAGGGGGTACCGGTACAGAGTCAATGTGGAGGCTATATACAGGGCGTACCGGTACAGAGTCAATGTGGAGTCTATATACAGGGGGTACTGGTACAGAGTCAATGTGGAGGCTATATACAGGGGGTACCGGTACAGAGTCAATGTGGAGGCTATGTACAGGGGGTACCGGTACAGAGTCAATGTGGAGGCTATATACAAGGGGTACCGGTACAGAGTCAATGTGGAGGCTATATACAGGGCGTACCGGTACAGAGTCAATGTGGAGTCTATATACAGGGGGTACTGGTACAGAGTCAATGTGGAGACTATATACAGGGGGTACCGGTACAGAGTCAATGTGGAGGCTATATACAGGGGGTACCGGTACAGAGTCAATGTGGAGACTATATACAGGGGGTACCGGTACAGAGTCAATGTGGAGGCTATATACAGGGGGTACCGGTACAGAGTCCATGTGGAGGCTATATACAGGGGGTACCGGTACAGAGTCAATGTGGAGGCTATATACAGGGGTACCGGTACAGAGTCAATGTGGAGGCTATATACAGGGGGTACCGGTACAGAGTCAATGTGGAGGCTATATACAGGGGGTACCGGTACAGAGTCAATGTGGAGGCTATATACAGGGGGTACTGGTACAGAGTCAATGTGGAGGCTCTGTACAGGGGGTACCGATACAGAGTCAATGTGGAGGCTATATACAGGGCGTACCGGTACAGAGTCAATGTGGAGGCTATATACAGGGGGTACCGGTACAGAGTCAATGTGGAGGCTATATACAGGGGGTACCGGTACAGAGTCAATGTGGAGGCTATATACAGGGCGTACCGGTACAGAGTCAATGTGGAGTCTATATACAGGGGGTACCGGTACAGAGTCAATGTGGAGGCTATATACAGGGCGTACCGGTACAGAGTCAATGTGGAGTCTATATACAGGGGGTACTGGTACAGAGTCAATGTGGAGGCTATATACAGGGGGTACCGGTACAGAGTCAATGTGGAGGCTATGTACAGGGGGTACCGGTACAGAGTCAATGTGGAGGCTATATACAAGGGGTACCGGTACAGAGTCAATGTGGAGGCTATATACAGGGCGTACCGGTACAGAGTCAATGTGGAGGTTATATACAGGGGGTACCAGTACAGAGTCAATGTGGAGGCTATATACAGGGGGTACCGGTACAGAGTCAATGTGGAGGCTATATACAGGGGGTACTGGTACAGAGTCAATGTGGAGGCTATATACAGGGCGTACCGGTACAGAGTCAATGTGGAGGCTATATACAGGGGGTACCGGTACAGAGTCAATGTGGAGGCTATATACAGGGCGTACCGGTACAGAGTCAATGTGGAGGCTATATACAGGGGGTACCGGTACAGAGTCAATGTGGAGGCTATATACAGGGGATACCGGTACAGAGTCAATGTGGAGGCTATATACAGGGGGTACCGGTACAGAGTCAATGTGGAGGCTATATACAGGGGGTACCGGTACAGAGTCAATGTGGAGGCTATATACATGGGGTACCGGTACAGCGTCAATGTGGAGGCTATATACAGGGGGTACCGGTACAGAGTCAATGTGGAGGCTATATACAGGGCGTACCGGTACAGAGTCAATGTGGAGGCTATATACAGGGGGTACCGGTACAGAGTCAATGTGGAGGCTATATACAGGGCGTACCGGTACAGAGTCAATGTGGGGGCTATATACAGGGGGTACCGGTACAGAGTCAATGTGGGGGCTATATACAGGGGGTACCGGTACAGAGTCAATGTGGAGGCTATATACAGGGGGTAGCCCTCATAGAGGAGGGTGTTCATCTGATGCCCAGGTCAGGGGTGATGTTAGAGCTTCACAGCCCTCATAGAGGAGGGTGTTCATCTGATGCCCAGGTCAAGTGTTGAGGTTAGAGCTTCACAGCCCTCATAGAGGAGGGTGTTCATCTGATGCCCAGGTCGTGGTGATGTTAGAGCTTCAGATCAGATATGCTCCCCTGACCTGCCTGGGTCTGGTCCTCTCCTCCTCCCTCCTCCTCTCTCTCTCCCTCCTCCCCTCTCTCTCCTCTCCTCTCCCTCCCCGACCTCCTCTCCTCTCCTCTCCTATTCTCTTCCTCTACTCCTCTCCTCCTCACCTCCTCCCTCTATCCTCTCCTCCTCACCTCCTCTCCCTCCTCACCTTCTCTCCTCCTCATCTCCTCTCCTCTCTCCCTCCTCCCCTCTCCTCCTCTCCTCCTCACCTCATCTCCTCCTCTCCTCTCCTCTCCTCTCCTCTCCTCTCCTCTCTCTCCTCTCCTCTCCTCATCTCCTCCTCCCCTCTCTCCCTCCTCTCCTCCTCTCCTCCTCAACTCCTCTCATCTCCTCTCATCTCATCTCCTCTCCTCCTCACCTCCTCTCCTCTCCTCTCCTCTCCTCTCCTCTCCTCTCCTCTCCTCTCCTCTCCTCTCCTCTCCTCTCCTCTCCTCTCCTCTCCTGTGCTGAAGTGTGATGTTTAATTTGTCAATCAAAGTTTCTACAGACCGGTAGCCTATTGAATAACATCATTTTAATATGCGTAAAATGCATCGTCCAATCACAACGTCTGACTATGCCCACACATACATGTCTCTATTTTTGACACCCTCAAACACCAAAAACATTCATTTATGTTTAATACCCTCAAACAACAAATAAATGTCTCTATTTTAACACCCTCAATGTCACACCCTGGTCATTATATTTTGTGTTTTTGGTATATGTTTGGGTAAGCCAGGGTGTGACATGGGTTTATATGTTGTGTTTTCGTATTGGGGTTTGTAGTAATTGGGATTGTGTATGATTAGGGGTGTGTCTAGTTAGGCTTGGCTGCCTGAGGCGATTCTCAATTGGAGTCAGCTGCTTATCGTTGTCTCTGATTGGGAACCGTATTTAGACAGCCTGAGTTCATGTTGTATTTTGTGGGTGATTGTACCTGTCTCTGTGTTGTAGTCAGCAGATAGGCTGTAATAGGTTTCACGTTTCGTTTGTTGTTTTCATATACAGTTATTTCATGCACCGCGATTATTTTCATTAAAGTCATGAGTAACCTACACGCTGCATTTCGGTCTGACTCTCTTCATTCAACAGACGAACAACGTTACACTCAAACACCAAATAAATATCTATATTTTAATTCCCTCAAACACCAAATAAATATATATATTTTAACACCCTCAAACACCAAATAAATATATATATTTTAACACCCTCAAACACCAAATAAATATATATATTTTAATTCCCTCAAACACCAAATAAATGTGTTTTTGTTTAATACCCTCAAACACCAAATAAGGGCGACCTCATTTCAAAATAGACTATCATTACTGTCAATCATGAATGATAAATCCGCACGTTTTATGGGTGAAACGTCCAAGCTGCATCTGTATGCCAACTCTGTGATCTCAATCGGTTTCATGGGAATGAGCATTTAGACCTTGTTGACTGATGTGAGTAGGCTGACTACTGTTTAAGGGAATTGAAGAGCAGGCTACAGTGTAGAGCAGGCTGTATGTTGTTTAAACCATGGCTCATACAGTAGTAGCAGTGGTGGGCTCCGGCAGGACTGCCCCCTCTCAATGAGTTCCCCCTATCCCCATTCGCTGAGTTTCCCCTGCCCCCTCTCGCCGAGTTCCCCCTGCCCCCTCTCGCTGAGTTCCCCCCCCCCCCTCTCGCTGAGTTCCCCCAGCCCCCTCTCGCTGAGTTCCCCCTGCCCCCTCTCGCTGAGTTCCCCCACCCCCCTGCCATCTCTCGCCGAGTTCCCCCGCCCCCACTCGCCGAGTTCCCCCGCCTCCACTCGCCGAGTTCCCCTCGCCCCCTCTCGCTGAGTTGCCCCCCCGCCCCCTCTCGCTGAGTTCCCCCTGCCCCCTCTCGCTGAGTTCCCCCGCCCCACTCGCCGAGTTCCCCCTGCCCCCTCTCGCCAAGTTCCCCGCCGCCCCCTCTCGCCGAGTTCCCCTGCCCCCTCTCGTTCCCCCGAGTTCCCCTGCCCCCTCTCGCCAAGTTCCCCCTGTTCCCCCCCTCTCGCCGAGTTCCCCTGCCCCCTCTCGCTGAGTTCCCCCTGCCCCCTCTCGCCAAGTTCCCCCTGCCCCCTCTCGCTGAGTTCCCCCTGCCCCCTCTCGCCAAGTTCCCCCGACCCCTCTCGCCGAGTTCCCCTGCCCCCTCTCGCTGAGTTCCCCCTGCCCCCTCTCGCCGAGTCCCCCTGCCCCCTCTCGCCGAGTTCCCCCTGCCCCCTCTCGCCAAGTTCCCCCGACCCCTCTCTCGCCAAGTTCCCCCTGCCCCCTCTCGCCGAGTTGCCCCCCCTTGCCCCCTCTCGCCAAGTTCCCCCTGTCTCCTCTCGCCGAGTTCCCCTTGCCCCCTCTCGCCGAGTTCCCCCTGTCTCCTCTGGCCGAGGTGTTCCATGACTGAAACCTCCATATCACACACTGCTTTGATGATCAATACTTCAATATGCTATGAGGATGGTCCATGCTTCCATTCTGTACATAGACGGATTCCTTTGTCTAGAGTCAATAGACAGGTAGGAGAGGCATTATGACAATCTGGTTATCCAGGTTAAAAGAAGGCTGACCTAGGTGAGACTCAGCCCTGTTATATTACTACCAACCAAATGAAGAAGGAAACATGTGTTTAGATGAGACTCAGCCCTGTTATATTACTACCAACCAAATGAAGAAGGAAACGTGTGTTTAGATGAGACTCAGCCCTGTTATATTACTACCAACCAAATGAAGAAGGAAACGTGTGTTTAGGTGAGACTCAGCCCTGTTATATTACTACCAGCCAAATGAAGAAGGAAACATGTGTTTAGATGAGACTCCTATTTATTTATTTAGTGCAGATTTTAGATGATTTTAGATGATTTTAGATGAATTCCTAATTCTGATCATTTGCTCTATTATTGGCTCATGATCTGATTTCTCAAAATACCAATTAGTGGCAAAAGATCAGAATTGTTCTGTCTGTGTAAACGCTGCCTTACTGACTTGAATTGTCTTCAAGAGGCCCTCAAAAAACACTGAAAAAACAGGGTTTGTTTCAATTTCCTTTACCATTATTTAACTGGGCAAGTCAGTTAAAAACAAATTCTAATTTACAATGACGGCCTATCGGGGAACAGTGCCTTGTTCAGAACGACAGATTTTTACCTTGTTAACTCGGGGATTCGATCTGGCAACCTTTCGGTGACTCGTCCAACGCTCTAACCACTAGGTTACCTGCCGCCCTTACCATCAAAAGGTCTATATATCACGTTGTTCACAGACGCTCAAAGGTCAAAGTTTAACATTACAACACAATACAGTTTATCACGTAATAAATTCTCTTTGAAACACTTACTGCAAACAGAAGAAGAAGAAGAACACATTGAAGGTGCCATGTAGCCAAGATAAGGAAACATGAAATACCGTGGTCCTTCTGTAGAGCATGGCGCTTGTAACGCCAGGGTAGTGTGTTCGATCCCCGGGACCACCCATACATAGAATGTATGCACACATGACTGTAAGTCGCTTTGGATAAAACCGTCTGCTAAATGGCATATATTATTATTATAGTCAGTAAATTGATTTAGACCAAAAAATATATATTACATTTAAATATTAATTAATTAATACATATTTAAAATAAAAAATAATTTTAAAAAAGTAATTAAAAATTCAAATGTGAATTTGTCTCATTTTGCTTTGTGGTCTTCATGCTTCTATTTAAATGGAGAAAAAAAAGCTCATCCTTCCCTGATCGGAGAGACTCGCTTTATTAGCAGAAACTCCATCCATTTGTAAATAGTCCAGCTAACTTCCTCTTTCTTCTCAGCTAGAGGAACGGCGTGAGCTACTTCCTCCCTGTTTCATTGGGTGAAATGAAAGAAAGATGTGGCGTGCTGATTCCATCCTCAGATCAGCAGAGGAACATGTCTGCCTCCAACATGGCAACCTAATCCCTATGTAGTGCACTACTTTTAACCAGAGTCCTGTGGTGTCCTATGGTCAAAAGTAGTGCACTATAAAGGGAATAGGGTGCCATTCGGGACACGGATCCCATGTAGGACTCGCATGCAGAACACCACCCAGCCCGTCAGGAAATGAAACAACTTCCTAATTAGTTTCCTAAATCTATCTTGTCATCAGCACTACTTTTGACTAATCCCATTTATTTGGGTGGGGGGGTAATGATCACATGCACAGCGTATTTGTCGACCCCTCCCCGCTACCACCCCAGCATCAACATTCATACACAGGCATACCCCCCCCCCCCTACTCTCTCCCCAGCCCCCCTCTCCACTGACAATCTCTCCTCTTAAAGCAGAGTTATATTATCCCAGCCTCTAATTATCTAATTAAACAGGGAAGTCAGTAGCGTGTCCTGGCTTTGAAGTTCTGCTGGCGGCCAGGGTAGGATTGAAATGGACCTGCCCTCCTCACAGTTTACTACACCTCAGTCCTGCTGCTATGGTGGAGCAGCCCGGATTCCAGGCTTGATCAAAAGCTGCCTACGCAGGACCGGAGGAAGGACAGGGGAGGTAGAGGGAGGTAGAGGGAGGTAGGAGGAGGCAGAGGGAGGCGTGGGGGAGAGGAGGCAGAGGGAGGCGTGGGGGAGAGGAAGCAGAGGGAGGCGTGGGGGAGAAGAGGCAGAGGGAGGCGGGGGGGAGAGGAGGCGAGGGGTGCAGCAGGGTCCCCTACTGCTGGCCTGCTCTGATGATAAAGGTCAGCCCAAACCGTGCAGTTGGGGCCTGTGGTTTAACTTGCTTTTTGTTTTTAGGCCTCCCTCAGAGTCCAAGGTGGCCCCACTCTGGCTGTGTTCACACAGGCAGCCCAAGTCTATTTTATTCACTAATTAGTCTTTTGACCAATCAGATCAGCTATGAAAAATATCTGATGTGAAAATCTCTGTTATGATTGGACAAAGCCCTGTTGAGGATTAATTTCCCTGGTTTCATTCCAACAGGGCTTATTGGAATATTACCAGGGAAATCACCCCATCAACCCCTGGCCAGCTGGCTGTCCCTGTGTTGAACTGCCACTCTTCATGGGGAAGACGAGAGGAAGACAAGGTACAGCCTGCATTATCTCTTCATGGGGAAGCAGAGAGGAAGACAAGGTACAGTCTGCATTATCTCTTCATGGGGAAGAAGATAGGAAGACAAGGTACAGTCGGCATTATCTCTTCATGGGGAAGAAGATAGGAAGACAAGGTACAGTCGGCATTATCTCTTCATGGGGAAGAAGATAGGAAGACAAGGTACAGTCTGCATTATCTCTTCATGGGGAAGACGATAGGAAGACAAGGTACAGTCGGCATTATCTCTTCATGGGGAAGAAGATAGGAAGACAAGGTACAGTCTGCATTATCTCTTCATGGGGAAGACGATAGGAAGACAAGGTACAGTCTGCATTATCTCTTCATGGGGAAGAAGATAGGAAGACAAGGTACAGTCTGCATTATCTCTTCATGGGGAAGCAGAGAGGAAGACAAGGTACAGTCTGCATTATCTCTTCATGGGGAAGAAGATAGGAAGACAAGGTACAGTCTGCATTATCTCTTCATGGGGAAGGACGTGGACATGAGCTCCCTGAGGTAGAAGAGCAGGAAGGACGTGGACATGAGCTTCCTGAGGTAGAAGAGCAGGAAGGACGTGGACATGAGCTCCCTGAGGTAGAAGAGCAGGAAGGACGTGGACATGAGCTCCCTGAGGTAGAAGAGCAGGAAGGACGTGGACATGAGCTCCCTGAGGTAGAAGAGCAGGAAGGACATGGACATGAGCTCCCTGAGGTAGAAGAGCAGGAAGGACGTGGACATGAGCTTCCTGAGGTAGAAGAGCAGGAAGGACGTGGA
>NW_025746395.1:30000-60783 GCF_021184085.1 Oncorhynchus gorbuscha
CTGTGTATCAGTCCTGTCTGTGTATCAGTCCTGTCTGTGTAGGTCTGTGTATCAGTCCTGTCTGTGTAGGTCTGTGTATCAGTCCTGTCTGTGTATCAGTCCTGTCTGTGTAGGTCTGTGTATCAGTCCTGTCTGTGTATCAGTCCTGTCTGTGTATCAGTCCTGTCTGTTGGTCTGTGTATCAGTCCTGTCTGTGTAGGTCTGTGTATTAGTCCTGTCTGTGTAGGTCTGTGTATCAGTCCTGTCTGTTGGTCTGTGTATCAGTCCTGTCTGTGTAGGTCTGTGTATCAGTCCTGTCTGTGTATCAGTCCTGTCTCTGTAGGTCTGTGTATCAGTCCTGTCTGTGTAGGTCTGTGTATCAGTCCTGTCTGTGTAGGTCTGTGTATCAGTCCTGTCTGTGTAGGTCTGTGTATCAGTCCTGTCTGTGTAGGTCTGTGTATCAGTCCTGTCTGTGTAGGTCTGTGTATCAGTCCTGTCTGTGTAGGTCTGTGTATCAGTCCTGTCTGTGTAGGTCTGTGTATCAGTCCTGTCTGTGTAGGTCTGTGTATCAGTCCTTTCTGTTGGTCTGTGTATCAGTCCTGTCTGTGTAGGTCTGTGTATCAGTCCTGTCTGTGTATCAGTCCTGTCTGTGTAGGTCTGTGTATCAGTCCTGTCTGTGTATCAGTCCTGTCTGTGTATCAGTCCTGTCTGTGTAGGTCTGTGTATCAGTCCTTTCTGTTGGTCTGTGTATCAGTCCTGTCTGTGTAGGTCTGTGTATCAGTCCTGTCTGTGTAGGTCTGTGTATCAGTCCTGTCTGTGTAGGTCTGTGTATCAGTCCTGTCTGTGTAGGTCTGTGTATCAGTCCTGTCTGTGTAGGTCTGTGTATCAGTCCTGTCTGTGTAGGTCTGTGTATCAGTCCTGTCTGTGTAGGTCTGTGTATCAGTCCTTTCTGTTGGTCTGTGTATCAGTCCTGTCTGTGTAGGTCTGTGTATCAGTCCTGTCTGTGTATCAGTCCTGTCTGTGTAGGTCTGTGTATCAGTCCTGTCTGTGTATCAGTCCTGTCTGTGTATCAGTCCTGTCTGTGTAGGTCTGTGTATCAGTCCTTTCTGTTGGTCTGTGTATCAGTCCTGTCTGTGTAGGTCTGTGTATCAGTCCTTTCTGTTGGTCTGTGTATCAGTCCTGTCTGTGTAGGTCTGTGTATCAGTCCTGTCTGTGTAGGTCTGTGTATCAGTCCTGTCTGTGTATCAGTCCTGTCTGTGTAGGTCTGTGTATCAGTCCTGTCTGTGTATCAGTCCTGTCTGTTGGTCTGTGTATCAGTCCTGTCTGTGTAGGTCTGTGTATCAGTCCTGTCTGTGTATCAGTCCTGTCTGTGTAGGTCTGTGTATCAGTCCTGTCTGTGTATCAGTCCTGTCTGTAGGTCTGTGTATCAGTCCTTTCTGTTGGTCTGTGTATCAGTCCTGTCTGTGTAGGTCTGTGTATCAGTCCTTTCTGTTGGTCTGTGTATCAGTCCTGTCTGTGTAGGTCTGTGTATCAGTCCTGTCTGTGTAGGTCTGTGTATCAGTCCTGTCTGTGTAGGTCTGTGTATCAGTCCTGTCTGTGTAGGTCTGTGTATCAGTCCTGTCTGTGTAGGTCTGTGTATCAGTCCTGTCTGTGTATCAGTCCTGTCTGTGTATCAGTCCTGTCTGTGTAGGTCTGTGTATCAGTCCTGTCTGTGTAGGTCTGTGTATCAGTCCTGTCTGTGTATCAGTCCTGTCTGTGTATCAGTCCTGTCTGTGTAGGTCTGTGTATATGTATCTGTACAAAACAACTGTGAAAAAACACGTGTCAATAATCACATGACATTTTCACATGAGTCGGACACGTGTGATATTTTACATAAAAAAATCACGACAAAAATGCAACACTAATTTTGAAGTCGCAGGCAGGTGACCTCATTGGGACCATGACCAACCATGACCGACTCATGTCACGTGACCATGACCAACCATGACCGACTCATGTCACGTGACCATGACCAACCATGACCGACTCATGTCACATGACCATGACCAACCATGACCGACTCATGTCACATGACCAACCATGACCGACTCATGTCACGTGACCATGACCAATCATGACCGACTCATGTCATGTGACCATGACCAACCATGACCGACTCATTTTACATGACCAACCATGACCGACTCATGTCACATGACCAACCATGACCGACTCATGTCACATGACCAACCATGACCGACTCATGTCACATGACCAACCATGACCGACTCATGTCATGTGACCATGACCAACAATGACCGACTCATGTTACAAACCAACCATGACCAACTCATGTCACATGACCAACCATGACCGACTCATGTCACATGACCAACCATGACCGACTCATGTCACATGACCAACCATGACCGACTCATGTCACATGACCAACCATGACCGACTCATGTCACATGACCAACCATGACCGACTCATGTCACATGACCAACAATGACCGACTCATGTCACATGACCAACAATGACCGACTCATGTCACATGACCAACCATGACCGACTCATGTCACATGACCAACCATGACCGACTCATGTCACATGACCAACCATGACCGACTCATGTCACATGACCAACCATGACCGACTCATGTCACATGACCAACAATGACCGACTCATGTTACATGACCAACCATGACCGACTCATGTCACATGACCAACCATGACCGACTCATGTCACATGACCAACAATGACCGACTCATGTCACATGACCAACCATGACCGACTCATGTCACATGACCAACCATGACCGACTCATGTCACATGACCAACCATGACCGACTCATGTCACATGACCAATCATGACCGACTCATGTCACATGACCAACCATGACCGACTCATGTCACATGACCAATCATGACCGACTCATGTCCTCTACATGTGCATTTTCACATTTGAATGTCAACTTGCTGTCAAAAGACACAACATCTAATCCAGTGTCATATAATTTGCTGTGATTAATCATGATTTAATGGCAAATTCATGATTTGCTCAAATTGAGCTGTAATTAAAAAATGTAATACAAAAAGCATTACAACAATATTGCTGTTTTATATTTTGTTCAAAGTAATGGTTTGCAAAACCAAGTAGATTAATTAACACACTTACTAAAACCTCAAAGTCAACTTGTTTTGACATCATATTGTTGTTTTAAGACAAAAACCTGAGGAAAATCCATACGGAAATTTATTTTTTGAGGTCACTGGCCATTTCAGTGCTAGCCTATGGGAAATACACATAGATATGACCCAGATTGCAGTTCCTATGGCTTCCACTAGATGTCAACAGTCTTTAGAAAGGGTTTCCGGCTTGTTATTTGAAAAATGAGCAAGTAGTTGGAAGAACAAAAAGGTGTCTCTCAATAGAAAAGTAGCCTTGTTGGTGTGTGAATGAGGTGCGCGCTCTTTGTTATTCATCTTCCCTATTGAACACACATTCTCTGTCTTAAATATTATCGTATATTTAGATATTAGAGTACCTGAGGATTAATTAGAAACATCGTTTGACTTGTTTGGACAAACTTTACTGGTAACGTTTTGGATTCGTTTGTATGCATGTTGAACGAGTGGATTACGGAGATCATTGGCGCCAACTAAACAGACATTTTTGGATATAAAGAAGGACTTTATCGAACAAAACGACTATTCATTGTGGAGATGGGACCCATGGGATTGCAAACAGAGGAAGATCTTCAAAGGAAAGTGATTTATTTTATCGCTATTAGTGATTTTGTGACGCCTGTTCTGATTGAAAAAGTATTTTGATGTGGGGCGCTGTCCTCAGATAATCACATGGTATGCTTTCGCTGTAAAGCCTTTTTGAAATCTGACAACGTGGTTGTATTAACAAGAAGTTAAGCTTTTAAATTATGTATAACACTTGTATCTCCATGAATGTTTAATATTACGATTTTTGTATTTTGAATTCTGCAATCTTTGTTCTGCAATTACACAGGATGTTGTCGTAGGTGGCTCGCTAGCGGTTCATGTGCCTAAAGAGGTTTTAACATACTTTAATTTTACTCCGGTAGGCTAGGTTATCTTTTTACAGAATGACTTTCCAGAATGTCTCTCCAGAATGTCTTTCCAGAATGTCTTTCCATAATGTCTTTACGAATGTCTTTCCAGAATGTCTTTCCAGAATGTCTTTCCAGAATGTCTTTCCAGAATGTCTTTCCAGAATGATTCCAGAATGTCTTTCCAGAATGATTTTCCAGAATGACTTTCCAAAATGTCTTTACATTATGATTTTCCAGAATGAATTTACTTAATGTCTTTCCAGAATGTCTTTCCAGAATGTCTTTGCAGAATTTCTTTCCAGAATGTCTTTACAGAATGTCTTTCCAGAATGTCTTTCCAGAATGTCTTTCCAGAATGTCTTTACAGAATTAACAATTCCATATGTGGAAAAATTGCTTTTGATTTTTTTACAATTTCACATGTTAATATGCGATTTTCAAGAGGATGTTTTTTTAACTTGTGAAACTGCACATTTCACAAGTTTAACTGCAATTCACATGTAAGGTAAAAAACATGTACATGTGACAAGGTGGAATTAACATGTAAACTATAAACGTAATGCATTTGAAAATATGGTGTCACCAGTTAACCCACTGTTCCTAGACCAGTTAACCCACTGTTCCTAGACCAGTTAACCCACTGTTCCTAGACCAGTTAACCCACTGTTCCTAGACCAGTTAAACCACTGTTCCTAGACCAGTTAACCCACTGTTCCTAGACCAGTTAACCCACTGTTCCTAGACCAGTTAACCCACTGTTCCTTGACCAGTTAACCCACTGTTCCTAGACCAGTTAACCCACTGTTCCTAGACCAGTTAACCCACTGTTCCTAGACCAGTTAACCCCACTGTTCCTAGACCAGTTAACCCACTGTTCCTAGACCAGTTAACCCACTGTTCCTAGACCAGTTAACCCCACTGTTCCTAGACCAGTTAACCCACTGTTCCTAGACCAGTTAACCCACTGTTCCTAGACCAGTTAACCCACTGTTCCTAGACCAGTTAACCCCCTGTTCCTTGACCAGTTAACCCACTGTTCCTAGACCAGTTAACCCACTGTTCCTAGACCAGTTAACCCACTGTTCCTAGACCAGTTAACCCACTGTTCCTAGGCCGTCGTTGAAAATAAGAATTTGTTCTTAACTGACTTGCCTAGATAAATACATTCTATAAAATCAATTGTCTACTTTGACTAAACCTCCCCTTTTTATATTTTATAATAATATATTTGTAATGTAATTCACAGTTAAAGTTATAACATCAATTATATCGATACTATTTATTCATTTAGTATACATCCCTCACACACTGCACATCCAGTGTGTGTCTGAAACACATCAGTAGAGTTTTAACACAGCTTAATACTGCCCCCCTGTGGCTTTATGGATTATTACATTAGTTTCAAGAGTTCTATGAGGTGGGTTTATCAAACATTATCATATGAGTCAATGAGGTGGGTTTATCAAACATTATCACATGAGTCAATGAGGTGGGTTTATCAAACATTATCACATGAGTCTATTAGGTGGGTTTATCAAACATTATCACATGAGTCTATTAGGTGGGTTTATCAAACATTATCACATGAGTCTATGTGGGTTTATCAAAAATCACATGAGTCTACGAGGTGGTTTATAACATTATAATAATCATTGACCTATGAGGTGGTTTATAACATTATAATAGTCATCGGCCTATGAGGTGGTTTATAACATTATAATAGTCATCGGCCTATGAGGTGGGTTTATAACATTATAATAATCATCGACCTATGAGGTGGGTTTATATCATTATAATAATCATTGACCTATGAGGTGGGTTTATAACATTATAATAGTCATCGGCCTATGAGGTGGTTTATAACATTATTATAATCATTGACCTATGAGGTGGTTTATAACATTATAATAGTCATCGGCCTATGAGGTGGGTTTATAACATTATAATAATCATCGACCTATGAGGTGGGTTTATAACATTATAATAATCATTGACCTAGGAGGTGGGTTTATAACATTATAATAATCATTGACCTATGAGGTGGTTTATAGTAGTGTGACATCTCCCCCAACATAGTGTAGATACCAACATCTCCCCCAACGTAGTGTAGATACCCAACGTAGTGTAGATACCAACATCTCCCCCAACGTAGTGTAGATACCAACATCTCCCCCAAAGTAGTGTAGATACCAACATCTCCCCCAACGTAGTGTAGATACCCAACGTAGTGTAGATACCAACATCTCCCCCAACGTAGTGTAGATACCAACATCTCCCCCAACGTAGTGTAGATACCAACATCTCCCCCAACATAGTGTAGATACCAACATCTCCCCCAACATAGTGTAGATACCAACATCTCCCCCAACGTAGTGTAGATACCAACATCTCCCCCAACGTAGTGTAGATACCCAACGTAGTGTAGATACCAACATCTCCCCCAACATAGTGTAGATACCAACATCTCCCCCAACGTAGTGTAGATACCAACATCTCCCCCAACGTAGTGTAGATACCAACATCTCCCCAACATAGTGTAGATACCCAACGTAGTGTAGATACCAACATCTCCCCCAACGTAGTGTAGATACCAACATCTCCCCCAACGTAGTGTAGATACCAACATCTCCCCCAACGTAGTGTAGATACCAACATCTCCCCAACGTAGTGTAGATACCCAACGTAGTGTAGATACCATCATCTCCCCCAACGTAGTGTAGATACCAACATCTCCCCCAATGTAGTGTAGATACCAACATCTCCCCCAACGTAGTGTAGATACCAACATCTCCCCAACGTAGTTTAGATACCAACATCTCCCTCAACGTAGTGTAGATACCAACATCTCCCCCAACGTAGTGTAGATACCAACATCTCCCCAACGTAGTGTAGATACCAACATCTCCAACAACATAGTGTAGATACCAACATCTCCCCAACGTAGTGTAGATACCAACATCTCCCCAACGTAGTGTAGATACCAACATCTCCCCCAACGTAGTGTAGATACCAACATCTCCCCCAACGTAGTGTAGATACCAACATCTCCCCAACGTAGTGTAGATACCAACATCTCCAACAACATAGTGTAGATACCAACATCTCCCCAACGTAGTGTAGATACCAACATCTCCCCAACGTAGTGTAGATACCAACATCTCCCCCAACGTAGTGTAGATACCAACATCTCCCCAACGTAGTGTAGATACCCAACGTAGTGTAGATACCATCATCTCCCCCAACGTAGTGTAGATACCAACATCTCCCCCAATGTAGTGTAGATACCAACATCTCCCCAACGTAGTGTAGATACCAACATCTCCCCCAACATAGTGTAGATACCAACATCTCCCCCAACATAGTGTAGATACCAACATCTCCCCAACGTAGTGTAGATACCAACATCTCCCCCAACATAGTGTAGATACCAACATCTCCCCCAATGTAGTGTAGATACCAACATCTCCCCCAATGTAGTGTAGATACCAACATCTCCCCCAACGTAGTGTAGATACCAACATCTCCCCCAACGTAGTGTAGATACCAACATCTCCCCCAAAGTAGTGTAGATACCAACATCTCCCCCAACGTAGTGTAGATACCAACATCTCCCCCAACGTAGTGTAGATACCAACATCTCCCCAACGTAGTGTAGATACCAACATCTCCCCAACATAGTGTAGATACCAACATCTCCCCCAACATAGTGTAGATACCCAACGTAGTGTAGATACCCAACGTAGTGTAGATACCAACATCTCCCCAACGTAGTGTAGATACCAACATCTCCCCCAACGTAGTGTAGATACCAACATCTCCCCCAACATAGTGTAGATACCCAACGTAGTGTAGATACCCAACGTAGTGTAGATACCAACATCTCCCCAACGTAGTGTAGATACCAACATCTCCCCCAACGTAGTGTAGATACCAACATCTCCCCAACGTAGTGTAGATACCAACATCTCCCCCAACGTAGTGTAGATACCAACATCTCCCCCAACGTAGTGTAGATACCAACATCTCCACCAATGTAGTGTAGATACCAACATCTCCCCCAACGTAGTGTAGATACCAACATCTCCCCCAACATAGTGTAGATACCAACATCTCCCCAACGTAGTGTAGATACCAACATCTCCCCAACGTAGTGTAGATACCAACATCTCCCCCAACGTAGTGTAGATACCAACATCTCCCCTTTATTGACTGAATCTATGGGTCCTGATCAGTTCAAGGAAGTGATGTACTGTAGTAGTTCATGGAGTGTAATAGAGTACACAAAATATTTCATTATCAGATACATTTCTGTTGTTACAGTCTCCCAGCTGGTATACCTTATAGACTGGCGTCATATGTAGATATATCCACCCAGCACACAACTATCTTTCTGTCCAGACACGTTCTTCCTCTGGGATTTCTTCAACACCTACACCACAAAGACAGCCAAGCCGTGCCTATGAACCTAGAGCCCCCGGGTCATGTCTTAGAGAGCTAGAAGGTTCCTCAGGTTCAAATGTTAAAACGTCAGAGAGAAAAGCGAAAAGGGGAGGATAGTTTTTAACGATCACCTGCCTGCCTTTGTCAGTCCAGACCGAAAAGCCACTCTAGACGTGTCTAAATGACGTCGTCGTCGGATGAAGGATCTAGAATGTTCCGGGCTGCTGCCTGTGGAGGATCTAGAATGTTCCGGGCTGCTGCCTGTGGAGGATCTAGAATGTTCCGGGCTGCTGCCTGTGGAGGATCTAGAATGTTCCGGGCTGCTGCCTGTGGAGGATCTAGAATGTTCCGGGCTGCTGCCTGTGGAGGATCTAGAATGTTCCGGGCTGCTGCCTGTGGAGGATCTAGAATGTTCCGGGCTGCTGCCTGTGGAGGATCTAGAATGTTCCGGGCTGCTGCCTGTGGAGGATCTAGAATGTTCCGGGCTGCTGCCTGTGGAGGATCTAGAATGTTCCGGGCTGCTGCCTGTGGAGGATCTAGAATGTTCCGGGCTGCTGCCTGTGGAGGATCTAGAATGTTCCCGGTGGGGCCCAAATCAAATAGAGACACAACATGAGTCCAAACCAGTTAAAAGACGGTCCTTGCAGCCTTTATCCACCAAAAAGCAACGGTATGGAACAACCTTCACAAAGGCCGACAAGCCCCCAGCGGCCCGACACTCAATAAGCATTTGGATACTTAAGATGGTGGAGAGCAGCAAGCTGTTTAGGACCCAGCTACAGGCCCGGCCAGCACTGCCTGCACGTTGCTTTGGGCATCAGTCATACTGGGGGTAATTACATTTTTTCGGGGGATATTTTTTTTCCAATAGTGCCAGAATGAGTGGTTCTGTGATTTGCTTATAGGCTAATGCACGATGCAAATGACAGGACGGTACGACGTCTCGTCCCCACCGAACCACTCAGCTCAACTCAGCTCTGAATGTCCCCTCTCTCCTGAGAACACTCTTATTCACTATCTAACACAATATATTCTCCTGGTGAAAGAGAGCGGTGAATGTAGGTCTGGGTCAATGTTGCAGGATTACATTAGGCTCGGTTAGGACTGGAGAGACTTTGGAGATATATTGACTTTTAAAACAGACATTCTCCAGAAACATCAGCCGGCCCTCACGTAAGTAAAACTAGAATAAAAGGTGTCTTTAATTTGAACACAGAATTTCAATACTGAGGTAGGATTGGATTTCTTTATTGTTTCGTTTGCCTCTCTCTCTCTCTCTCTCTCTCTCTCTCTCTCTGTCTCTCTCTCTCTGTCTGTCTCTCTCTCTCTCTCTCTCTCTCTCTCTCTCTCTCTCTCTCTCTCTCTCTCTCTCTCTCTCTCTCTCTCTCTCTCTCTCTCTGTCTCTCTCTCTCTCTCTCTGTCTCTCTCTCTGTCTCTCTCTCTCTCTCTCTCTGTCTCTCTCTCTCTCTCTGTCTCTCTCTCTCTCTCTCTCTCTCTCTCTCTCTCTGTCTCTCTCTCTCTTACTCTCTCTCTCTCTCTCTCTCTCTCTGTCTCTCTCTCTCTCTCCTCTCTCTCTCTCTCTCTCTCTCTCTCTCTCTCTCTCTCTCTCTCTCTCTCTCTCTCTGTCTCTGTCTCTCTCTCTCTCTCTCTCTCTGTCTCTGTCTCTCTCTCTCTCTCTCTCTCTGTCTCTGTCTCTCTCTCTCTGTCTCTCTCTCTGTCTCTCTCTCTCTCTCTCATTCTCTGCCTGCCTCTCTCTCTCTCTCTCTCTGTCTCTCTCCCTCATTCTCTGCCTGTCTCTCTCTCTCTCTGTCTCTCTGTCTCTGCCTGTCTCTCTCTCTCTGTCTCTCTCCCTCATTCTCTGCCTGTCTCTCTCTCTCTGTCTCTCTCTCTGTCTCTGTCTCTCTCTCTCATTCTCTGCCTGCCTCTCTCTCTCTCTCTCTCTGTCTCTCTCGCTCTCTCTCTGCCTGCCTCTCCCTCTCTCTGTCTCTCTCGCTCTCTCTTTGCCTGTCTCTCTCTCTCTCTCTCTCTCTCTCTCTCTCTCTCTCTCTCTCTCTCTGCTTGTCTCTCTCTCCTCTTCCTCTCTCTCTCTCTCGCGCGCGCGTTCTCTGTCTCTCTCTCGCTCTATCTCTCTCTCGCTCTCTCGCTCTCTGCCTCTCCCTCTGCCTTTCTCTCTCAATTCAATGTCAATTCAATTTCAATTTAAGGGGATTTATTGGCAAAGCAAGTGAAATAGATAATAAACTAAAGTGAAATAAACAATAAAAATTAACAGTAAACATTCCACTCACAGAAGTTCTAAATGTCCTATTATGTATACATGCAGTGTTGTAACGATGTGCAAATAGTTAAAGTACGAAAGGGAATATGAATAAACATAAATATGGGTTGTATTTACAATGGTGTTTGTTCTTCACTGGTTGACCTTTTCTTGTGGCAACAGGTCACAAATCTTGCTGCTGTGATGTCACACTGTGATGTCACCCAGTAGATATGAGTGAAATATTCTCTCTCTCTCTCTCTCTTTCTCTCTCTCTCTCTTTCTGTCTCTCTCTCTCTCTCTGCCTGTCTCTCAGCTGTGATGTCACACTGTGATGTCACACTGTGATGTCACACTGTGATGTCACCCAGTAGATATGAGTGAAATATTCTCTCTCTCTCTCTCTCTCTCTCTCTCTCTCTCTCTCTCTCTCTCTCTCTCTCTCTCTCTCTCTCTCTCTCTCTCTCTCTCTCTCTCTCTCTCTCTCTCTCTGCTCTCTCTCTGCCTGTCTCTCTGCTGTGATGTCACACTGTGATGTCACCCAGATGTCACCCAGTAGATAGGGGTGAAATATTCTCTCTCTCTCTCTCTCTCTCTCTCTCTCTCTCTCTCTCTCTCTCTCTCTCTCTCTCTCTCTCTCTCTCTCTCTCTCTCTCTCTCTCTCTCTCTGCCTGTCTCTCTGCTGTGATGTCACACTGTGATGTCACACTGTGATGTCACACTGTGATGTCACCCAGTAGATAGGGGTGAAATATACTCCCTCTCTCTCCATCTCTCACATTGCATTTTATTTGAGTTAAATACAGCTCCTATATGTAGTGATCTCTCAGACACTATAGTATGGGCAGTAGTTATCTCTTCTCAGACACTATGGTATGGGCAGTAGTTATCTCTCATATACTATAGTATGGGCAGTAGTTATCTCTTCTCAGACACTAGTATGGGCAGTAGTTATCTCTTCTCAGACACTAGTATGGGCAGTAGTTATATCTTCTCAGACACTATGGTATGGGCAGTAGTTATCTCTTCTCAGACACTAGTATGGGCAGTAGTTATCTCTCAGATAATATAGTATGGGCAGTAGTTATCTTTCAGACACTATAGTATGGGCAGTAGTTATCTCTCAGATAATATAGTATGGGCAGTAGAAATCTCTCATATACTATAGTATGGGCAGTAGTTATCTCTTCTCAGACACTAGTATGGGCAGTAGTTATCTCTCAGATAATATAGTATGGGCAGTAGTTATCTCTCAGATAATATAGTATGGGCAGTAGTTATCTTTCAGACACTATAGTATGGGCAGTAGTTATCTCTCAGATACTATGGTATGGGCAGTAGAAATCTCTCAGATACTATAGTATGGGCAGTAGTTATCTCTCATATACTATAGTATGGGCAGTAGTTATCTCTTCTCAGACACTAGTATGGGCAGTAGTTATCTTTCAGATACTAGTATGGGCAGTAGTTATCTCTCATATACACTATATTATAGGAGGTAATTATCTCTCATATACACTATAGTATGGGCAGTAATTATCTCTCAGACACGATACTATGGGGCAGTAGTTATCTCTCAGATACTATAGTATGAGCAGTAGTTATCTCTCAGATACTATAGCATGGGCAGTAGTTATCTCTCAGATACTATAGTATGAGCAGTAGTTATCTCTCAGATACTATAGTATGGGCAGTAGTTATCTCTCAGATACTATACAGTAGTTATAGCATGGGCAGTTATCTCTCAGTAGTATGGGCAGTAGTTATCTCTCAGATACTATAGTATGGGCAGTAGTTATCTCAGATACTATAGTATGGGCAGTAGTTATCTCTCAGATACTATAGATACTATAGTATGGGCTATAGTATAGTTATCTCTCAGATACTATAGTATGGGCAGTAGTTATCTCTCAGATACTATAGTATGGGCAGTAGTTATCTCTCAGATACTATAGTATGGGCAGTAGTTATCTCTCAGATACTATAGTATGGGCAGCAGTTATCTCTCAGATACTATAGTATGGGCAGATACTATAGTATGGGCAGAAGTTATCTCTCAGATACTATAGTATGGGCAGTAGTTATCTCTCAGATACTATAGTATGGGCAGTAGTTATCTCTCAGATACTATAGTATGGGCAGTTATCTCTCAGATACTATAGTATCAGTTATCTCTCAGATACTATAGTATATCTCTCAGATACTATAGTATGGGCAGCAGTTATCTCTCAGATACTATAGTATGGGCAGTAGTTATCTCTCAGATACTATAGTATGGGCAGTAGTTATCTTCAGATACTATAGTATGGGCAGCAGTTATCTCTCAGATACTATAGTATGGGCAGTAGTTATCTCTCAGATACTATAGTATGGGCAGTAGTTATCTCTCAGATATAGGGCAGTAGTTATCTCTCAGATACTATAGTATGGGCAGATACTATAGTAGTTATCTCTCAGATACTATAGTATGGGCAGTAGTTATCTCTCAGATACTATAGTATGGGCAGCAGTTATCTCTCAGATACTATAGTATGGGCAGCAGTTATCTCTCAGATACTATAGTATGGGCAGCAGTTATCTCTCAGATACTATAGTATGGGCAGTAGTTATCTCTCAGATACTATAGTATGGGCAGTAGTTCAGATACTATAGTATGGGCAGCAATTAGATACTATAGTATGGGCAGTAGTTATCTCTCAGATACTATAGTATGGGCAGCAGTTATCTCTCAGATACTATAGTATGGGCAGCAGTTATCTCTCAGATACTATAGTATGGGCAGCAGTTATCTCTCAGATACTATAGTATGGGCAGTAGTTATCTCTCAGATACTATAGTATGGGCAGTAGTTATCTCTCAGATACTATAGTATGGGCAGTAGTTATCTCTCAGATACTATAGTATGGGCAGCAGTTATCTCTCAGATACTATAGTATGGGCAGTAGTTATCTCTCAGATACTATAGTATGGGCAGTAGTTCAAATGATGAATACTTTACATGAACCTCTCTGAATCTCAGTTGGCTTTGATTTAAAATCCTTTCTGATTTAAATGTTGTTCCATCTCCTAAAATCCCACCATATTCAACACGTCAATCAATAACAACAGAGATTTCTTCCCTCCCAAATTAGTGAACCATTTGGTAATTAAAAGTTATTTCATGCCATAATGAGTCATTCATTTTCATAATCCATATTTAATTCAGTGGGCACTGGGGGTCCTACAGTCTTGCCTGTTAACTGTCAGCTTTGAAAATAATCAAAAATCTGTCAAAGTTTGGAGTGAGTGACTGCCTGGCTTCAAACATGGCCCCTAATTAAAGATGAAAGCAATGTGCTAGCTGCTGAGGTTTTTTTCCCCTGACTGACTGATGGAGAGATGGAGAGAGTCTCCCTTCCCTTCTCTTCTCTTCTCAATCAATGTTCCTGCCGATGCTGCCGGTGGTGCAGAGGATGAGGAGGAGGAGGAGGCACGATGAGGCACGTTTCAAATGGAATCACATTCGCCATTTCAGTTCATTTCTAAATCATCTTTCCTCGTTACGACAGTTTGAAACGGAGACGATTTGAACACAGCAGTAGCCAAGTTTGAGGTGTTGATGCTGAGTGATATTTCCTTGTGTTCGTTGATCGTGCGGATGAATAATCCACACTGCAGCAGTAGTTCCTACTGTACATCCACACTGCAGCAGTAGTTCCTACTGTACATCCACATAGTAATAATCCACACTGCAGCAGTAGTTCCTACTGTACATCCACACTGCAGCAGTAGTTCCTACTGTACATCCACACTGCAGCAGTAGTTCCTACTGTACATCCACACTGCAGCAGTAGTTCCTACTGTACATCCACACTGCAGCAGTAGTTCCTACTGTACATCCACACTACTCTTGGTTAGGTCTGTCTTTTCTCAGAGACATGTCGCAAAAAAATGTTTATGTGAACAAAGAGACAATTACTGTCTTTTTTTCTAGAACCAGCTTTAACTTCTGCAGTATTCTTTTTGAAGTCACACCATTCACTGGCACATAACTAAGGCATTTTTATTTTGTTTGTTTTTCACACTTTTGATTGACAAGCTTTGTTCGGTGTTTGTCGACTAAGCAATTGAGCCCGTAGCGCCATGATTACAAGCTTACATCAAAGTTTCTTTCCCAGACTGCATCCAGTGGCCTGGGAGGTCCCTAAAGCCCTGTCTGCTCTGACAGCCCTCTGCTCTGCTCTGTTCCTACCCCTTGTATGTGACAGGGTGTGAGCGCCGGGAAGAGAGAAGAGAAGAGAGATCAGCCAGCAGGGAGGGAGGGAGAGAGAGAGACAGTGAGAGAGAGAGAGACAGAGCAGAGAGAGAGGCAGAGCAGAGAGAGAGGCAGAGCAGAGAGAGAGAGAGACAGAGAGACAGAGAGAGAGAGACAGAGCAGAGAAAGAAAGAAGAGAGAGAGAGAGAGAGAGAGAGAGAGAGAGAGAGAGAGAGAGAGAGAGAGAGAGAGAGAGAGAGAGAGAGAGAGAGAGAGAGCAGAGAGAGAGGCAGAGCAGAGAGAGAGACAGAGCAGAGAGAGAGAGAGCAGAGAGAGACAGAGCAGAGAGAGCAGCCAGCAGGGAGGGAGGGAGAGAGAGAGAGAGAGAGAGAGAGAGAGAGAGAGAGAGAGAGAGGCAGAGCAGAGAGAGTAACAGAGCGGAGAGAGAGGCAGAGCAGAGAGAGAGGCAGAGACAGAGACAGAGCAGAGAGAGAGGCAGAGCAGAGAGAGAGACAGAGACAGAGAGAGAGACAGAGCAGAGAGAGAGACAGAGCAGAGAGAGAGACAGAGCAGAGAGAGACAGAGCAGAGAGAGAGGCAGAGCAGAGAGAGAGACATAGCAGAGAGAGAGGCAGAGCAGATACAGCTCTACAGGTGCTACATAATGGCCCGGAGCATTAATGTTGAAGTCTTTGTTGCAGGCTGCCATGTACAGGGAGATTATCTAGATGAGGGCTTCTGCCAGCCTTCATTCCAGAGTCTTCCTCCCAGAGCCTTCCTCCCAGAGTCTTCCTCCTAGAGCCTTCCTCCCAGAGCCTTCCTCCCAGAGTCTTCCTCCCAGAGCCTTCCTCCCAGAGCCTTCCTCCCAGAGTCTTCCTCCCAGAGCCTTCCTCCCAGAGCCTTCCTCCCAGAGTCTTCCACCCAGAGTCTTCCTCCCAGAGCCTTCCTCCCAGAGCCTTCCTCCCAGATCCTTCCTCCCAGAGCCTTCCACCCAGAGTCTTCCTCCCAGTGCCTTCCACCCAGAGTCTTCCTCCCAGTGCCTTCCTCCCAGAGCCTTCCTTCCAGAGCCTTCCTCCCAGAGCCTTCCTTCCAGAGCCTTCCTCCCAGAGCCTTCCTTCCAGAGCCTTCCTCCCAGAGTCTTCCTTCCAGAGCCTTCCTCCCAGAGTCTTCCTTCCAGTGCCTTCCTCCCAGTGCCTTCCTCCCAGAGTCTTCCTCCCAGAGTCTTCCTCCCAGGCCAAAAGTACAGTATTAATCTGGTCATCCCCAATCCACTCCTCTAGTAACAACCTTCAACTCATGTAACTAAATCCCCATGTCTCACTCCCAGGCCCCAGACTCTTGTGTTCAACAATGCCCTCTTAGGCAGCTCCTTGGATTACAGCTCAAAACTAGGTTACCACCACTGTCTAGCTGTAGATGTGTCTGTCTGTGTGTTTATACAGTGGGGAGAACAAGTATTTGATACACTGCCAATTTTGCAGGTTTTCCTACTTATGAAGCATGTAGAGGCCTTTAATTGTTATCATCAATTGTTATCATAGGTACATTTCAACTGTGAGAGACTGAATCTAAAACAAAAATTCAGAAAATCACATTGATTTTTAAGTAATTAATTTGCATTTTATTGCATGACTTAAGTATTTGATTACCTACCAACCAGTAAGAATTCCGGCTCTCACAGAACTTTTAGTTTTTCGTTAAGAAGCCCTCCTGTTCTCCACTCATTACCTGTATTAACTGCACCTGTTTGAACTCGTTACCTGTATAAAAGACACCTGTCCACAAACTCAATCAAACAGACTCCAACCTCTCCACATTGGCCAAGACCAGAGAGCTGTGTAAGGACATCAGGGATAAAATTGTAGACCAGACAATAGGCAAGCAGCTTGGTGAGAAGGCAACAACTGTTGGCGCAATTATTAGAAAATGGAAGAAGTTCAAGATGACGGTCTGGGGCTCCATGCAAGATCTCACCTCGTGGGGCATCAATGATCATGAGGATGGTGAGGGATCAGCCCAGAACTACACGGCAGGACCTGGTCAATGACCTGAAGAGAGCTGGGACCACAGTCTCAAAGAAAACCATGAGGAACACACTATGGCGTCATGGATTAAAATCCTGCAGCGCACGCAAGGTCCCCCTGCTCTAGCCAGCGCATGTCCAGGCCCGTCTGAAGTTTGCCAATGACCATCTGGATGATCCAGAGGATGAATGGGAGAAGGTCATGTGCTCTGATGAGACAAAAATAGAGCTTTTTGGTCTAAACTCCACTTGCTGTGTTTGGAGGAAGAAGAAGGGTGAGTACAACCCCAAGAACACCATCCCACCCGTGAAGCATGGAGGTGGAAACATCATTCTTTGGGGATGCTTTTCTGCAAAGGGGATAGGACGACTGCACCGTATTGAGGAGAGGATGGATGGGGACATGTATCGCGAGATCTTGGCCAACAACCTCCTTCCCTCAGTAAGAGCATTGAAGATGGGTGGTGGCTGGGTCTTCCAGCATGACAACAACCCGTAACACACAGCCAGGGCAACTAAGGAGTGGCTCCGTTAGTAGCATCTCAAGGTCCTGGAGGGGCCTAGCCAGTCTCCAGATCTGAACCCAATAGAACATCTTTGGAGGGAGCTGAAAGTCCGTAGTGGCTCCGTTAGTAGCATCTGTCCAGCGACAGTCTCCAGATCTGAACCCAATAGAACATCTTTGAAGCTGATCTGCCCAGCGACAGAGAAGGATCTGTCTTTATGGAGGAGTGGGCCAAAATCCCTGCTGCAGTGTGTGCAAACCTGGTCAAGGACTACAGGAAACGGATGATCTCTGTAATTGCAAACAAAGGTTTCTGTACCAAATATTAAGTTCTGCTTTTCTGATGAATCAAATACTTATGTCATGCAATAAAATGCAAATTAATTACTTAAGAATCATACAATGTGATTTTCTGGATTTTTGTTTTAGATTCCGTCTCTGTGTACCTATGATAAAAATGACAGACCTCTACATGCTTTGTAAGTAGGAAAACCTGCAAAATCGGCAGTGTATCAAATACTTGTTCTCCGCTCTGTCTGTCTGTCTGTCTGTCTGTCTGTCTGTCTGTCTGTCTGTCTGTCTGTCTGTCTGTCTGTCTGTCTGTCTGTCTGTCTGTCTGTCTGTCTGTCTGTCTGTCTGTCTGTCTGTCTGTCTGTCTGTCTGTCTGTCTGTCTGTCTGCCAGAGACAGAGACTGGTCACTGTGTTCCTGCCATAGACAGAGACTGGTCACTCTGTTCCTGCTATAGACAGAGACTGGTCACTCTGTTCCTGCTATAGACACAGACTGGTCACTCTGTTCCTGCTATAGACACAGACTGGTCACTCTGTTCCTGCTATAGACAGAGACTGGTCACTGTGTTCCTGCCATAGACAGAGACTGGTCACTGTGTTCCTGCTATAGACAGAGACTAATCACTCTGTTCCTTCCATAGACAGAGACTGATCCAGGGTAATAGGACTCCCTCTAAAGTCTAACTGACTGCTCTCTCTCTCTCTCTCTCTCTCTCTCTCTCTCTCTCTCTCTCTCTCTCTCTCTCTCTCTCTCTCTCTCTCTCTCTCTCTCTCTCTCTCTCTCTCTCTCTCTCTCTCTCTCTCTCTCTCTCTCTCTCTCTCTCTCTGTCAAGCCCAGTCTTCATATCTAATGTGAATGCTAATTAAGTTGGTCAGTTCATACACTATAGATCAACCTCACGTCACATTGTTTCAGCTCAGGAAGTAGCGTCCTGTGATGGTTTGAATCGCCTTCGAACTGGCCATCTATCTCTGCTTCTTTCACTACAGACCAGATGACCTCTCTAATAGTCCTCTCTTTCACTACAGACCAGATGACCTCTCTAATAGTCCTCTCTTTCACTACAGACCAGATGACCTCTCTAATAGTCCTCTCTTTCACTACAGACCAGATGACCTCTCTAATAGTCCTCTCCTTCATTACAGACCAGATGACCTCTCTGATAGTCCGCTCTTTCATTACAGACCAGATGACCTCTCTAATAGTCCTCTCTTTCACTACAGACCAGATGACCTATAGTCCTATCTTTCATTACAGACCAGATGACCTCTCTAATAGTCCTCTCCTTCATTACAGACCAGATGACCTCTCTAATAGTCCTCTCCTTCATTACAGACCAGATGACCTCTCTAATAGTCTTTCATTACAGACCAGATGACCTTCTAATACTACAGACCAGATGACCTATAGTCCTATCTTTCATTACAGACCAGATGACCTCTCTAATAGTCCTCTCCTTCATTACAGACCAGATGACCTCTCTAATAGTCCTCTCTTTCATTACAGACCAGATGACCTCTCTAATAGTCCTCTCTTTCATTACAGACCAGATGACCTCTCTAATAGTCCTCTCTTTCATTACAGACCAGATGACCTCTCTAATAGTCCTCTCTTTCACTACAGACCAGATGACCTCTCTAATAGTCCTTTCTCAGATGACCTTCACTACAGACCAGATGACCTCTCTAATAGTCCTCTCTTTCATTACAGACCAGATGACCTCTCTAATAGTCCTCTCCTTCATTACAGACCAGATGACCTCTCTAATAGTCCTCTCCTTCATTACAGACCAGATGACCTCTCTAATAGTCCTCTCTTTCATTACAGACCAGATGACCTCTCTAATAGTCCTCTCCTTCATTACAGACCAGATGACCTCTCTAATAGTCCTCTCCTTCATTACAGACCAGATGACCTCTCTAATAGTCCTCTCTCCTTCATTACAGACCAGATGACCTCTCTAATAGTCCTCTCTTTACAGACCAGATGACTAATAGTCCTCTCTTTCACTACAGACCAGATGACCTCTCTAATAGTCCTCTCCTTCATTACAGACCAGATGACCTCTCTAATAGTCCTCTCTTTCACTACAGACCAGATGACCTCTCTAATAGTCTCTCTTTCATTCAGATGACCTCTCAGTCCTCTCTTTCACTACAGACCAGATGACCTCTCTAATAGTCCTCTCTTTCACTACAGACCAGATGATCTCTCTAATAGTCCTCTCTTTCATTACAGACCAGATGACCTCTCTAATAGTCCTCTCTTTCACTACAGACCAGATGACCTCTCTAATAGTCCTCTCTTTCACTACAGACCAGATGACCTCTCTAATAGTCCTCTCTTTCATTACAGACCAGATGACCTCTCTAATAGTCCTCCTTCATTCAGATTGACAGACTTCATTACAGACCAGATGAACTCTAATAGCCCTCTCTTTCATTACAGACCAGATGACCTCTCTAATAGTCCTCTCTTTCACCATCTCATTGCTTGTTGCCATCAGGAGGTTTTTATCTCCCTTCGGGCTCCTGTTTTCTATCTTTCTTGTTTTCTTTCTTGTGATGGCTTGGCTTTCTCTGGTGTTCCCCAGAGGAGCGTCTTCAGAACTGACAACTCTCACTCCTTTCATTGTGTTCTTTATCTTGTTTTTCATTGTTCTAAAAAGAAAATGTTGCATTAAGTCATTGGGTAGTATGTATTGTCTTTACACAGACAGACAGACAGACAGACAGACAGACAGACAGACAGACAGACAGACAGACAGACAGACAGACAGACAGACAGACAGACAGACAGACAGACAGACAGACAGACAGACAGACAGACAGACAGACAGACAGACAGACAGACAGACAGAGGGGACTGGTTATTGAGGCTCCACCCCCGGGCCTTATATGGACTTCCTTCCCCAACGAGGCAAGGCTCTGGTTCGTTAAGCCAGGGAGTGCTTGGGGATAAAAGAGGAAGCAGCCTGCACAAAGGGGCGGAGTCAGACGGGACCAAGAGCGTTATGAAGAGTGGGAGAGGCGAGAACAACAGCGCTGTGATTACCCATTGTGACCTGGACTGATGGACTAACCCTCCTTGTGTACCAGACCGGATTGGCTGAGGACCAGACCGGATTGGCTGAGGACCAGACTGGATTGGCTGAGGACCAGACCGGATTGGCTGAGGACCAGACCGGATTGGCTGAGGACCCGACCGGATTGGCTGAGAACCAGACCGGATTGGCTGAGGACCAGACCGGATTGGCTGAGGACCCGACCGGATTGGCTGAGGACCAGACCGGATTGGCTGAGGACCAGACCGGATTGGCTGAGGACCAGAGTGTGAGGATAACCCCTGGAGAACTGAACGGACAACGAGAACGGCTTGTGGACTGTGAAGTAATTAGTGAATTCCCCTTCTTCCCCAGTGTACCAAAATCCCTATTGAACTGCCCATTTGCATTCTAGTTGCGCTACTGGTGCAATGTTTTGGTATTGAACTAGGTGCTATGGAAACCCCAGACCCCTGAGCCTGCTACACTATATTCTGTTATTTGTCTATTTTCAACAAGCTCTTGTTCCTAATACAAAAACAGAATAAAAAAATCTGTCTATTTACTGCTATTTCTTTCCCCCTGACAAAGGGACTTTTATATTTTTCAAAGGATAAAGAGTCAATATCCTTTTCATACTACAGAATAAGAGTTCAACCTTTCTCCCCTGCTCATTGGTCACTCCAGAACAATACCGCCACAGAGAGCATCATCTTCAGAGACCTCAACCTTTCTCCCCTGCTCATTGGTCACTCCAGAACAACACCGCCACAGAGAGCATCATCTTCAGAGACCTCAACCTTTCTCCCCTGCTCATTGGTCACTCCAGAACAACACCGCCACAGAGAGCATCATCTTCAGAGACCTCAACCTTTCTCCCCTGCTCATTGGTCACTCCAGAACAACACCGCCACAGAGAACATCATCTTCAGAGACCTCAACCTTTCTCCCCTGCTCATTGGTCACTCCAGAACAACACCGCCACAGAGAGCATCATCTTCAGAGACCTCAACCTTTCTCCCCTGCTCATTGGTCACTCCAGAACAACACCGCCACAGAGAACATCATCTTCAGAGACCTCAACCTTTCTCCCCTGCTCATTGGTCACTCCAGAACAACACCGCCACAGAGAGCATCATCTTCAGAGACCTCAACCTTTCTCCCCTGCTCATTGGTCACTCCAGAACAACACCGCCACAGAGAGCATCATCTTCAGAGACCTCAACCTTTCTCCCCTGCTCATTGGTCACTCCAGAACAACACCGCCACAGAGAGCATCATCTTCAGAGACCTCAACCTTTCTCCCCTGCTCATTGGTCACTCCAGAACAACACCGCCACAGAGAGCATCATCTTCAGAGACCTCAACCTTTCTCCCTGCTCATTGGTCACTCCAGAACAACACCGCCACAGAGAGCATCATCTTCAGAGACCTCAACCTTTCTCCCCTGCTCATTGGTCACTCCAGAACAACACCGCCACAGAGAGCATCATCTTCAGAGACCTCAACCTTTCTCCCCTGCTCATTGGTCACTCCAGAACAACACCGCCACAGAGAGCATCATCTTCAGAGACCTCAACCTTTCTCCCCTGCTCATTGGTCACTCCAGAACATCATCTTCAGAGACCGCCAGAACAATAGAGAGCATCATCTTCAGAGACCTCAACCTTTCTCCCCTGCTCATTGGTCACTCCAGAACAATACCGCCACAGAGAGCATCATCTTCAGAGACCTCAACCTTTCTCCCCTGCTCATTGGTCACTCCAGAACAACACCGCCACAGAGAGCATCATCTTCAGAGACCTCAACCTTTCTCCCTGCTCATTGGTCACTCCAGAACAACACCGCCACAGAGAGCATCATCTTCAGAGACCTCAACCTTTCTCCCCTGCTCATTGGTCACTCCAGAACAACACCGCCACAGAGAGCATCATCTTCAGAGACCTCAACCTTTCTCCCCTGCTCATTGGTCACTCCAGAACAACACCGCCACAGAGAGCATCATCTTCAGAGACCTCAACCTTTCTCCCTGCTCATTGGTCACTCCAGAACAACACCGCCACAGAGAGCATCATCTTCAGAGACCTCAACCTTTCTCCCCTGCTCATTGGTCACTCCAGAACAACACCGCCACAGAGAGCATCATCTTCAGAGACCTCAACCTTTCTCCCCTGCTCATTGGTCACTCCAGAACAACACCGCCACAGAGAGCATCATCTTCAGAGACCTCAACCTTTCTCCCCTGCTCATTGGTCACTCCAGAACAACACCGCCACAGAGAGCATCATCTTCAGAGACCTCAACCTTTCTCCCCTGCTCATTGGTCACTCCAGAACAACACCGCCACAGAGAGCATCATCTTCAGAGACCTCAACCTTTCTCCCCTGCTCATTGGTCACTCCAGAACAACACCGCCACAGAGAGCATCATCTTCAGAGACCTCAACCTTTCTCCCCTGCTCATTGGTCACTCCAGAACAACACCGCCACAGAGAGCATCATCTTCAGAGACCTCAACCTTTCTCCCCTGCTCATTGGTCACTCCAGAACAACACCGCCACAGAGAGCATCATCTTCAGAGACCTCAACCTTTCTCCCTGCTCATTGGTCACTCCAGAACAACACCGCCACAGAGAGCATCATCTTCAGAGACCTCAACCTTTCTCCCCTGCTCATTGGTCACTCCAGAACAACACCGCCACAGAGAGCATCATCTTCAGAGACCTCAACCTTTCTCCCCTGCTCATTGGTCACTCCAGAACAACACCGCCACAGAGAGCATCATCTTCAGAGACCTCAACCTTTCTCCCTGCTCATTGGTCACTCCAGAACAATACCGCCACAGAGAGCATCATCTTCAGAGACCTCAACCTTTCTCCCCTGCTCATTGGTCACTCCAGAACAATACCGCCACAGAGAGCATCATCTTCAGAGACCTCAACCTTTCTCCTGCTCATTGGTCACTCCAGAACAATACCGCCACAGAGAGCATCATCTTCAGAGACCTCAACCTTTCTCCCCTGCTCATTGGTCACTCCAGAACAACACCGCCACAGAGAGCATCATCTTCAGAGACCTCAACCTTTCTCCCTGCTCATTGGTCACTCCAGAACAATACCGCCACAGAGAGCATCATCTTCAGAGACCTCAACCTTTCTCCCCTGCTCATTGGTCACTCCAGAACAACACCGCCACAGAGAGCATCATCTTCAGAGACCTCAACCTTTCTCCCCTGCTCATTGGTCACTCCAGAACAATACCGCCACAGAGAGCATCATCTTCAGAGACCTCAACCTTTCTCCCCTGCTCATTGGTCACTCCAGAACAATACCGCCACAGAGAGCATCATCTTCAGAGACCTCAACCTTTCTCCCCTGCTCATTGGTCACTCCAGAACAATACCGCCACAGAGAGCATCATCTTCAGAGACCTCAACCTTTCTCCCCTGCTCATTGGTCACTCCAGAACAATACCGCCACAGAGAGCATCATCTTCAGAGACCTCAACCTTTCTCCCCTGCTCATTGGTCACTCCAGAACAATACCGCCACAGAGAGCATCATCTTCAGAGACCTCAACCTTTCTCCCCTGCTCATTGGTCACTCCAGAACAATACCGCCACAGAGAGCATCATCTTCAGAGACCTCAACCTTTCTCCCCTGCTCATTGGTCACTCCAGAACAACACCGCCACAGAGAGCATCATCTTCAGAGACCTCAACCTTTCTCCCCTGCTCATTGGTCACTCCAGAACAATACCGCCACAGAGAGCATCATCTTCAGAGACCTCAACCTTTCTCCCTGCTCATTGGTCACTCCAGAACAACACCGCCACAGAGAGCATCATCTTCAGAGACCTCAACCTTTCTCCCCTGCTCATTGGTCACTCCAGAACAATACCGCCACAGAGAGCATCATCTTCAGAGACCTCAACCTTTCTCCCCTGCTCATTGGTCACTCCAGAACAATACCGCCACAGAGAGCATCATCTTCAGAGACCTCAACCTTTCTCCCTGCTCATTGGTCACTCCAGAACAATACCGCCACAGAGAGCATCATCTTCAGAGACCTCAACCTTTCTCCCCTGCTCATTGGTCACTCCAGAACAATACCGCCACAGAGAGCATCATCTTCAGAGACCTCAACCTTTCTCCCTGCTCATTGGTCACTCCAGAACAATACCGCCACAGAGAGCATCATCTTCAGAGACCTCAACCTTTCTCCCTGCTCATTGGTCACTCCAGAACAATACCGCCACAGAGAGCATCATCTTCAGAGACCTCAACCTTTCTCCCCTGCTCATTGGTCACTCCAGAACAACACCGCCACAGAGAGCATCATCTTCAGAGACCTCAACCTTTCTCCCCTGCTCATTGGTCACTCCAGAACAACACCGCCACAGAGAGCATCATCTTCAGAGACCTCAACCTTTCTCCCCTGCTCATTGGTCACTCCAGAACAACACCGCCACAGAGAGCATCATCTTCAGAGACCTCAACCTTTCTCCCCTGCTCATTGGTCACTCCAGAACAATACCGCCACAGAGAGCATCATCTTCAGAGACCTCAACCTTTCTCCCCTGCTCATTGGTCACTCCAGAACAACACCGCCACAGAGAGCATCATCTTCAGAGACCTCAACCTTTCTCCCCTGCTCATTGGTCACTCCAGAACAACACCGCCACAGAGAGCATCATCTTCAGAGACCTCAACCTTTCTCCTAATACCATTATCTCTGCCTCCCAGTGTCCAGGGACATAAAACACAACAAAAACAAGTCATTTGGTGTCCTTTGTTCTCAGTAATTGTGGGAAGACTTCAGGGTAAGTATTGGCCTCTACTACGTGATGCAGAGGTATATAGTCGGGCGTCACGTCACCCCTCACATAACACCAATCAGACGGAGGTAAGTGTTGGTGAGGTCTTTCCTGGCGCCATGTGGGCCTCTAACAATACTAGCAGCGGATTGGTTTGGTTTTGTGTTTTGATGGACAGAGACTGGGGTTCTTTTGTCTCTGCGTACTTACAGATGACACTCACGGCCTGTTACCTGCTCTGGCAGCCTCTCTCTCTGTTTGTCCTGACTGTGGTAATTCAGCTGCTCTGGCAGCCTCTGTCTCTGTTTGTCCTGACTGTGGTAATTCAGCCTCTCTCTGTTTGTCCTGACTGTGGTAATTCAGCTGCTCTAACAGCCTCTCTCTCTGTTTGTCCTGACTGTGGTAATTCAGCTGCTCTAACAGCCTCTCTCTCTGTTTGTCCTGACTGTGGTAATTCAGCTCTCTCTCTGTTTGTCCTGACTGTGGTAATTCAGCTGCTCTAACAGCCTCTCTCTCTGTTTGTCCTGACTGTGGTAATTCAGCCTCTCTCTCTGTTTGTCCTGACTGTGGTAATTCAGCTGCTCTAACAGCCTCTCTCTCTGTTTGTCCTGACTGTGGTAATTCAGCTGCTCTAACAGCCTCTCTCTCTGTTTGTCCTGACTGTGGTAATTCAGCTGCTCTGGCAGCCTCTCTCTCTGTCCTGACTGTGGTAATTCAGCCTCTCTCTCTGTTTGTCCTGACTGTGGTAATTCAGCCTCTCTCTGTTTGTCCTGACTGTGGTAATTCAGCTGCTCTGACAGCCTCTCTCTCTGTTTGTCCTGACTGTGGTAATTCAGCCTCTCTCTCTGTTTGTCCTGACTGGTAATTCAGCCTCTCTCTCTGTCCTGACTGTGGTAATTCAGCCTCTCTCTCTGTTTGTCCTGACTGTGGTAATTCAGCCTCTCTCTCTGTTTGTCCTGGCTGTGGTAATTCAGCTGCTCTGACAGCCTCTCTCTCTGTCCTGACTGTGGTAATTCAGCCTCTCTCTCTGTCCTGACTGTGGTAATTCAGCCTCTCTCTCTGTTTGTCCTGACTGTGGTAATTCAGCTGCTCTGACAGCCTCTCTCTCTCTGGTTTGTCCTGACTGTGGTAATTCAGCCTCTCTCTCTCTGTTTGTACTGACTGTGGTAATTCAGCCTCTCTCTGTTTGTCCTGACTGTGGTAATTCAGCTGCTCTGACAGCCTCTCTCTCTCTCTGTCCTGACTGTGGTAATTCAGCCTCTCTCTCTCTCTGTCCTGACTGTGGTAATTCAGCCTCTCTCTCTCTCTGTCCTGACTGTGGTAATTCAGCCTCTCTCTCTCTCTGTCCTGACTGTGGTAATTCAGCCTCTCTCTCTCTCTCTCTGTCCTGACTGTGGTAATTCAGCCTCTCTCTCTCTCTGTCCTGACTGTGGTAATTCAGCCTCTCTCTCTCTCTGTCCTGACTGTGGTAATTCAGCCTCTCTCTCTGTTTGTCCTGACTGTGGTAATTCAGCTGCTCTAACAGCCTCTCTCTCTGGTTTGTCCTGACTGTGGTAATTCAGCTGCTCTAACACTGACTGTGGTAATTCAGCCTCTCTCTGGTTTGTCCTGACTGTGGTAATTCAGCCTCTCTCTCTGTTTGTCCTGACTGTGGTAATTCAGCTGCTCTAACAGCCTCTCTCTCTGTTTGTCCTGACTGGTAATTCAGCCTCTCTCTCTCTCTGTTTGTCCGGACTGTGGTAATTCAGCATCTCTCTCTCTCTGTTTGTCCTGACTGTGGTAATTCAGCCTCTCTCTCTGTTTGTCCTGACTGTGGTAATTCAGCTGCTCTAACAGCCTCTCTCTCTGTTTGTCCTGACTGTGGTAATTCAGCCTCTCTCTCTGTTTGTCCTGACTGTGGTAATTCAGCTGCATTGTGTCTCTGCCTCATCTGAAGCACTTTGTCCCTTTGGACTGTGGTAATTCTCATGCAGATGCCTTCAGTCCCGATCTTCAATTATTAAAATACATAAATCAACACTGAAAAACATTTGTGACAAACAAAGTAATTCACAAAGGTGTTTCTCCTGAAACAATAAGGTTGAACAGCTGGAAAACTTAACAGATTTCTGTTTGTCCTGACTGTGGTTTAATTCAGCCTCTCAAAACCATTATGTTTGTCCTGACTGTGGTAATTCAGCTGCATTGTGTCTCTGCCTCATTGAAGCACTTTGTAAAGAAAATAATATTTATTCAAATTGCATGCAAGTCACTGCACTTCTACCATCAGAAACAAATGAACAAGCTGATTAATCAACAGTTAATTGTATACTGTAATGTAACAGTCATGCAGATGAGGCCTCTGTATACATGAGTCCCCGATCTTCAATTATTAAAATACATAAATCAACACTATAGAAAAACATTTGTGACAAACAAAGTAAAGATACACAAGGTGTCTCCAAGGAAACAGTCCCTGTATAAGGTTGAATTAAACTGAAAACTTATACAGATTTAACTGCAGAAGACAACATTTTTGGTTTAAGCCATGCAATTAAATCAAAACCATTATGAGGAAAGATCTGGTTGCATGGGAACAATTCGATATAACGTTACTGAATATATACTCTGCATTACTGTACGTAGGAAAAAGAGGTCAAAGATGTTGGCTTCCTATTCATTCCTGGAGAGAAACAAAAAACAAATCCCCTGTATACTGTATGTAACAGTCCCCTGTATACTGTATGTAACAGTCCCCTGTATACTGTATGTAACAGTCCCCTGTATGTAACAGTCCCCTGTATGTAACAGTCCCCTGTATACTGTATGTAACAGTCCCCTGTATACTGTATGTAACAGTCCCCTGTATACTGTAGGTAACAGTCCCCTGTATACTGTATGTAACAGTCCCCTGTATACTGTATACTGTATGTAACAGTCTCCTGTATACTGTAGGTAACAGTCCCCTGTATACTGTATGTAACAGCCCCCTGTAGGTAACAGTCCCCTGTATACTGTATACTGTATGTAACAGTCTCCTGTATACTGTAGGTAACAGTCCCCTGTATACTGTATGTAACAGTCTCCTGTATACTGTATGTAACAGTCCCCTGTATGTAACAGTCCCCTGTATACTGTATGTAACAGTCCCCTGTATGTAACAGTCCCCTGTATACTGTATGTAACAGTCCCCTGTATACTGTATGTAACAGTCCCCTGTATACTGTATGTAACAGTCCCCTGTATGTAACAGTCCCCTGTATACTGTATGCAACAGTCCCCTGTATACTGTAAGTAGCAGTCCCCTGTATACTGTATGCAACAGTCCCCTGTATACTGTATGCAACAGTCCCCTGTATACTGTATGCAACAGTCCCCTGTATACTGTATGTAACAGTCCCCTGTATACTGTATGTAACAGTCCCCTGTATACTGTATGTAACAGTCCCCTGTATACTGTATGTAACAGTCCCCTGTATACTGTATGTAACAGTCTCCTGTATACTGTATGTAACAGTCCCCTGTATGTAACAGTCCCCTGTATACTGTATGTAACAGTCTCCTGTATACTGTATGTAACAGTCCCCTGTATACTGTATGTAACAGTCCCCTGTATGTAACAGTCCCCTGTATGTAACAGTCCCCTGTATTCTGTAACAGTCCCCTGTATGTAACACTCCCCTGTATACTGTATGTAACAGTCTCCTGTATACTGTATGTAACAGTCCCCTGTATACTGTATGTAACAGTCCCCTGTATACTGTATGTAAAAGTCCCCTGTATGTAACAGTCCCCTGTATGTAACAGTCCCCTGTATACTGTATGTAACAGTCCCCTGTATACTGTATGTAACAGTCCCCTGTATACTGTATGTAACAGTCCCCTGTATGTAACAGTCCCCTGTATGTAACAGTCCCCTGTATGTAACAGTCCCCTGTATACTGTATGTAACAGTCCCCTGTATACTGTATGTAACAGTCTCCTGTATACTGTAGGTAACAGTCCCCTGTATACTGTATGTAACAGTCTCCTGTATACTGTATGTAACAGTCCCCTGTATGTAACAGTCCCCTGTATACTGTATGTAACAGTCCCCTGTATGTAACAGTCCCCTGTATACTGTATGTAACAGTCCCCTGTATGTAACAGTCCCTGTATACTGTATGTAACAGTCCCCTGTATGTAACAGTCCCTGTATACTGTATGTAACAGTCCCCTGTATGTAACAGTCCCCTGTATACTGTATGTAACAGTCCCCTGTATACTGTATGTAACAGTCCCCTGTATGTAACAGTCCCTGTATACTGTATGCAACAGTCCCTGTATACTGTATGCAACAGTCCCCTGTATACTGTATGCAACAGTCCCCTGTATACTGTATGTAACAGTCCCCTGTATACTGTATGTAACAGTCCCCTGTATACTGTATGTAACAGTCCCCTGTATACTGTATGTAACAGTCCCCTGTATACTGTATGTAACAGTCCCCTGTATGTAACAGCCCCCTGTATACTGTATGTAACAGCCCCCTGTATACTGTATGTAACAGCCCCCTGTATACTGTATGTAACAGCCCCCTGTATACTGTATGTAACAGTCCCCTGTATACTGTATGTAACAGTCCCCTGTATACTGTATGTAACAGTCCCCTGTATGTAACAGTCCCTGTATACTGTATGTAACAGTCCCCTGTATAATGTATGTAACAGTCCCCTGTATACTGTAGGTAACAGTCCCCTGTATACTGTATGTAACAGTCCCTGTATGTAACAGTCCCCTGTATACTGTAGGTAACAGTCCCTGTATACTGTATGTAACAGTCCCCTGTATACTGTATGTACAGTCCCCTGTATACTGTAGGTAACAGTCCCCTGTATACTGTAGGTAACAGTCCCCTGTATACTGTAGGTAACAGTCCCCTGTATACTGTAGGTAACAGTCCCTGTATACTGTAGGTAACAGTCCCCTGTATACTGTATGTAACAGTCCCCTGTATACTGTATGTAACAGTCCCCTGTATACTGTATGTAACAGTCCCCTGTATGTAACAGTCCCCTGTATACTGTATGCAACAGTCCCCTGTATACTGTATGCAACAGTCCCCTGTATACTGTATGCAACAGTCCCCTGTATACTGTATGTAAC
>NW_025746395.1:61283-73783 GCF_021184085.1 Oncorhynchus gorbuscha
ACTATTAGAGAGGTCATCTGGTCTGTAATGAAGGAGAGGACTATTAGAGAGGTCATCTGGTCTGTAATGAAAGAGAGGACTATTAGAGAGGACTCATCTGGTCTGTAGTGAAAGAGGGACTATTAGAGAGGTCATCTGGTCTGTAATGAAAGAGAGGACTATTAGAGAGGTCATCTGGTCTGTAATGAAAGAGAGGACTATTAGAGAGGTCATCTGGTCTGTAATGAAGGAGAGGACTATTAGAGAGGTCATCTGGTCTGTAATGAAGGAGAGGACTATTAGAGAGGTCATCTGGTCTGTAGTGAAAGAGAGGACTATTAGAGAGGTCATCTGGTCTGTAATGAAAGAAGGACTATCAGAGATAGATGGAGGACTAGTTCGAGAGGTCATCTGGTCTGTATGAAAGAGAGGACTAAACCATCTGTACAGGACGGTCTACTTCATCTGGTCTGTAGCTGAAACAATGTGACGTGAGGTTGATCTATAGTGAGCTGAAACAATGAACTGACCAACTTAATTAGCATTCACATTAGATATGAAGACTGGGCTTGACAGAGAGAGAGAGAGAGAGAGAGAGAGAGAGAGAGAGAGAGAGAGAGAGAGAGAGAGAGAGAGAGAGAGAGAGAGAGAGAGAGAGAGAGAGAGAGAGAGAGAGAGAGAGAGAGAGAGAGAGAGAGAGAGAGAGAGAGAGCAGTCAGTTAGACTTTAGAGGGAGTCCTATTACCCTGGATCAGTCTCTGTCTATATGGCAGGAACACAGTGACCAGTCTCTGTCTATAGCAGGAACAGAGTGACCAGTCTCTGTCTATAGCAGGAACAGAGTGACCAGTCTCTGTCTATGGCAGGAACAGAGTGACCAGTCTCTGTCTCTGGTAGGAACAGAGTGACCAGTCTCTGTCTATAGCAGGAACACAGTGACCAGTCTCTGTCTATGGTAGGAACAGAGTGACCAGTCTCTGTCTCTGGTAGGAACAGAGTGACCAGTCTCTGTCTATGGCAGGAACAGAGTGACCAGTCTCTGTCTCTGGTAGGAACAGAGTGACCAGTCTCTGTCTATGGCAGGAACAGAGTGACCAGTCTCTGTCTCTGGTAGGAACAGAGTGACCAGTCTCTGTCTCTGGTAGGAACAGAGTGACCAGTCTCTGTCTCTGGTAGGAACAGAGTGACCAGTCTCTGTCTATGGTAGGAACAGAGTGACCAGTCTCTGTCTATGGCAGGAACACAGTGACCAGTCTCTGTCTATGGCAGGAACAGAGTGGCTGTTGCGCAGCAACTCACTGCCTTCCTGAAGACAAACACTGTATACGAAATGCTTCAGTCTGGTTTTAGACCCCATCATAGCACTGAGACGGCACTTGTGAAGGTGGTAAATGACATTTTGATGGCATCGGACCGAGGCTCTGCATCTGTCCTCGTGCTCCTAGACCTTAGTGCTGCTTTTGATACCATTGATCACCACATTCTTTTGGAGAGATTGGAAACCCAAATTGGTCTACACGGACATGTTCTGGCCTGGTTTAGATCTTATCTGTCGGAAAGATATCAGTTTGTCTCTGTGAATGGTTTGTCCTCTGACAAATCAACTGTACATTTCGGTGTTCCTCAAGGTTCTGTTTTAGGACCACTATTGTTTTCACTATATATTTTACCTCTTGGGGATGTTATTCGAAAACATAATGTAAACTTTCACTGCTATGCGGATGACACACAGCTGTACATTTCAATGAAACATGGTGAAGCCCCAAAATTGCCCTCGCTAGAAGCATGTGTTTCAGACATAAGGAAGTGGATGGCTGCAAACTTTCTACTATTAAACTCGGACAAAACAGAGATGCTTGTTCTAGGTCCCAAGAAACAAAGAGATCTTCTGTTGAATCTGACAATTAATCTTAATGGTTGTACAGTCGTCTCAAATAAAACTGTGAAGGACCTCGGCGTTACTCTGGACCCTGATCTCTCTTTTGAAGAACATATCAAGATCATTTCGAGGACAGCTTTTTTCCATCTACGTAACATTGCAAAAATCAGAAACTTTCTGTCCAAAAATGATGCAGAAAAATTAATCCATGCTTTTGTCACTTCTAGGTTAGACTACTGCAATGCTCTATTTTCCGGCTACCCGGATAAAGCACTAAATAAACTTCAGTTAGTGCTAAATACGGCTGCTAGAATCCTGACTAGAACCAAAAAATTTGATCATATTACTCCAGTGCTAGCCTCTCTACACTGGCTTCCTGTCAAAGCAAGGGCTGATTTCAAGGTTTTACTGCTAACCTACAAAGCATTACATGGGCTTGCTCCTACCTACCTCTCTGATTTGGTCCTGCCGTACATACCTACACGTACGCTACGGTCACAAGACGCAGGCCTCCTAATTGTCCCTAGAATTTCTAAGCAAACAGCTGGAGGCAGGGCTTTCTCCTATAGAGCTCCATTTTTATGGAACGGTCTGCCTACCCATGTCAGAGACGCAAACTCGGTCTCAACCTTTAAGTCTTTACTGAAGACTCATCTCTTCAGTGGGTCATATGATTGAGTGTAGTCTGGCCCAGGAGTGGGAAGGTGAACGGAAAGGCTCTGGAGCAACGAACCGCCCTTGCTGTCTCTGCCTGGCCGGTTCCCCTCTTTTCACTGGGATTCTTTGCCTCTAACCCTGTTACGGGGCTGAGTCACTGGTTTGCTGGGGCTCTCTCGTGCCGTCCCTGGGGGGTGCGTCACCTGGGTGGGTTGATTCACTGTTGTGGTCGGCCTGTCTGGGTTCCCCCCCTCTTGGGTTGTACCGTGTCGGAGATCTTTGTGGGCTATACTCGGCCTTGTCTCAGGATGGTAAGTTGGTGGTTGAAGATTTCCCTCTAGTGGTGTGGGGGCTGTGCTTTGGCAAAGTGGGTGGGGTTATATCCTTCCTGTTTGGCCCTGTCCGGGGTGTCCTCGGGTGGGGCCACAGTGTCTCCTGACCCCTCCTGTCTCAGCCTCCAGTATTTATGCTGCAGTAGTTTATGTGTCGGGGGCTACGGTCAGTTTGTTTATCTGGAGTACTTCTCCTGTCCTATTCAGGTGTCCTGTGTGAATCTAAGTGTGCGTTCTCTAATTCTCTCCTTCTCTCTTTCTTTCTCTCTCTCGGAGGACCTGAGCCCTAGGACCATGCCCCAGGACTACCTGACATGATGACTCCTTGCTGTCCCCAGTCCACCTGGCCATGCTGCTGCTCCAGTTTCAACTGGCCTGGGCCCTAGGACCATGTCCCAGGACTACCTGACATGAGGACTCCTTGCTGTCCCCAGTCCACCTGGCCATGCTCCTGCTCCAGTTTCAACTGTTCTGCCTTACTATTATTCAACCATGCTGGTCATTTATGAACATTTGAACATCTTGGCCACGTTCTGTTATAATCTCCACCCGGCACAGCCAGAAGAGGACTGGCCACCCCACATATGCTCTCTCTAATTCTCTCTTTCTTTCTCTCTCTCGGAGGACCTGAGCCCTAGGACCGTGCCCCAGGACTACCTGACATGATGACTCCTTGCTGTCCCCAGTCCACCTGACTGTGCTGCTGCTCCAGTTTCAACTGTTCTGCCTTATTGTTATTTGACCATGCTGGTCATTTATGAACATTTGAACATCTTGGTCATGTTCTGTTATAATCTCTACCCGGCACAGCCAGAAGAGGACTGGCCACCCCACATAGCCCGGTTCCTCTCTAGGTTTCTTCCTAGGTTTTGGCCTTTCTAGGGAGTTTTTCCTAGCCACCGTGCTTTTACACCTGCATTGTTTGCTGTTTGGGGTTTTAGGCTGGGTTTCTGTACAGCACTTTGAGATATCAGCTGATGTACGAAGGGCTATATAAATACATTTGATTTTGATTTGATTTGCCAGTCTCTGACACAGACACAGACACAGACACAGACACAGACAGACAGACAGACAGACAGACAGACAGACAGACAGACAGACAGACAGACAGACAGACAGACAGACAGACAGACAGACAGACAGACAGACAGACAGACAGACAGACAGACAGACAGACAGACAGACAGACAGACAGACAGACAGACAGACAGACAGACAGACAGACAGGTGACATATACAGTGCGGAGAACAAGTATTTGATACACTGCTGATTTTGCAGGTTTTCCTACTTACAAAGCATGTAGAGGTCTGTAATTTTTATCATAGGTACACAGAGACGGAATCTAAAACAAAAATCCAGAAAATCACATTGTATGATTCTTAAGTAATTAATTTGCATTTTATTGCATGACATAAGTATTTGATTCATCAGAAAAGCAGAACTTAATATTTGGTACAGAAACCTTTGTTTGCAATTACAGAGATCATCCGTTTCCTGTAGTCCTTGACCAGGTTTGCACACACTGCAGCAGGGATTTTGGCCCACTCCTCCATACAGACCTTCTCCAGATCCTTCAGGTTTCGGGCTGTCGCTGGGCAATACGGACTTTCAGCTCCCTCCAAAGATGTTCTATTGGGTTCAGATCTGGAGACTGGCTAGGCCACTCCAGGACCTTGAGATGCTACTAACGGAGCCACTCCTTAGTGTTTCGGGGCTGTCGCTGGGCAACACGGACTTTCAGCTCCCTCCAAAGATTTATATTGGGTTCAGGTCTGGAGACTGGCTAGGCCCCTCCAGGACCTTGAGATGCTACTAACGGAGCCACTCCTTAGTTGCCCTGGCTGTGTGTTACGGGTTGTTGTCATGCTGGAAGACCCAGCCACCACCCATCTTCAATGCTCTTACTGAGGGAAGGAGGTTGTTGGCCAAGATCTCGCGATACATGTCCCCATTCATCCTCTCCTCAATACGGTGCAGTCGTCCTATCCCCTTTGCAGAAAAGCATCCCCAAAGAATGATGTTTCCACCTCCATGCTTCACGGGTGGGATGGTGTTCTTGGGGTTGTACTCACCCTTCTTCTTCCTCCAAACACGGCAAGTGGAGTTTAGACCAAAAAGCTCTATTTTTGTCTCATCAGAGCACATGACCTTCTCCCATTCATCCTCTGGATCATCCAGATGGTCATTGGCAAACTTCAGACGGGCCTGGACATGCGCTGGCTAGAGCAGGGGGACCTTGCGTGCGCTGCAGGATTTTAATCCATGACGCCATAGTGTGTTCCTCATGGTTTTCTTTGAGACTGTGGTCCCAGCTCTCTTCAGGTCATTGACCAGGTCCTGCCGTGTAGTTCTGGGCTGATCCCTCACCATCCTCATGATCATTGATGCCTCACGAGGTGAGATCTTGCATGGAGCCCCAGACCGTCATCTTGAACTTCTTCCATTTTCTAATAATTGCGCCAACAGTTGTTGCCTTCTCACCAAGCTTGTCATGCAGGTGAAAGAGGACCCAAAAGCGACTTGGCGAAAACAGAGTCTTTAATCCAGTAAAGTAAATACAATCAAAAAACACAACTTTCACTCGAAATGACGAGGACAAACTGGAGACTCGATCTTGAACAGCAGGTGAACAGCAGGTTGCCTCGGGAAGGCACTTGAACCAAACAGACTCAGACACCTGCTCACCACGCAGCATCTGAGGACAACACGACACGACAGGGCGATACACAAACACAGCACGATGAATTCTAGACAAGGAACCGACAGGGCAGAAACGAATAACAAGGAGAGAAATAGGGACTCTAATCAGGGAAAAGGATCGGGAACAGGTGTGGGAAGACTAAATGATTGATTAGGGGAATAGGAACAGCTGGGAGCAGGAACGGAACGATAGAGAGAAGAGAGAGCGGGAGAGTGAGAGAGGGAGGGGGAGAGAGAGGGATAGAAAGAGGGAAAGAACCTAATAAGACCAGCAGAGGGAAACGAATAGAAGGAGAAGAACAGGGACAAGGCATGATAATCAATGACAAAACATGACAGTACCCCCCACTCACCGAGCGCCTCCTGGCGCACTCGAGGAGGAATCCTGGCGGCAACGGAGGAAATCATCAATGAGTGAACGGTCCAGCACGTCCCGAGACGGAACCCAACTCCTCTCCTCAGGACCGTAACCCTCCCAATCCACTAAGTATTGGTGACCCCGTCCCCGAGAACGCATGTCCATGATCTTATGTACCTTGTAAATAGGTGCGCTCTCGACAAGGACGGGAGGGGGGGAGGGAAGACGAACGGGAGTGCGAAGAAAGGGCTTGACACAGGAGACATGGAAGACAGGATGGACGCGACGAAGATGTCGTGGAAGAAGCAGTCGCACAGCGACAGGATTGACGACCTGGGAGACACGGAACGGACCAATGAACCGCGGAGTCAACTTACGAGAAGCTGTCGTAAGAGGAAGGTTGCGAGTGGAAAGCCACACTCTCTGGCCGCAACAATACCTTGGACTCTTAATCCTGCGTTTATTGGCGGCTCTCACAGTCTGTGCCCTGTAACGGCAAAGTGCAGACCTCACCCTCCTCCAGGTGCGCTCACAACGTTGGACAAACGCTTGAGCGGAGGGAACGCTGGACTCGGCAAGCTGGGATGAGAACAGAGGAGGCTGGTAACCCAGACAGGCAATGAGAAAAATAAGCGCAAGGATGAACCTTATCGTCAGACTGGAAGCGCTGGGATAGAATGGCTCCCACGCCTACCTCTGAAGCGTCAACCTCGACAATGAATTGTCTAGTGACGTCAGGAGTAACGAGGATAGGAGCGGACGTAAAACGTTCTTTTAGAAGATCAAAAGCTCCCTGGGCGGAACCGGACCACTTAAAACACATCTTGACAGAAGTAAGAGCTGTGAGAGGGGCAGCAACTTGACCGAAATTACGAATGAAACGCCGATAGAAATTAGCGAAACCTAAAAAGCGCTGCAACTCGACACGTGACCTTGGAACGGGCCAATCACTGACAGCTTGGACCTTAGCGGAATCCATCTGAATGCCTTCAGCGGAAATAACGGAACCGAGAAAAGTAACGGAGGAGACATGAAAAGAGCACTTCTCAGCCTTTACGTAGAGACAATTCTCTAAAAGGCGCTGTAGAACACGTCGAACGTGCTGAACATGAATCTCGAGTGACGGAGAAAAAATCAGGATATCGTCAAGATAGACAAAAACAAAGATGTTCAGCATGTCTCTCAGAACATCATTAACTAATGCCTGAAAAACAGCTGGCGCATTGGCGAGACCAAACGGCAGAACCCGGTACTCAAAATGCCCTAACGGAGTGTTAAACGCCGTTTTCCACTCGTCCCCCTCTCTGATGCGCACGAGATGGTAAGCGTTACGAAGGTCCAACTTAGTAAAGCACCTGGCTCCCTGCAGAATCTCGAAGGCTGATGACATAAGGGGAAGCGGATAACGATTCTTAACCGTTATGTCATTCAGCCCTCGATAATCCACGCAGGGCGCAGAGTACCGTCCTTCTTCTTAACAAAAAGAACCCCGCCCCGGCCGGAGAGGAAGAAGGCACTATGGTACCGGGGTCAAGAGACACAGACAAATAATCCTTGAGAGCCTTACGTTCGGGAGCCGACAGAGAGTATAGTCTACCCCGAGGAGGAGTGGTCCCCGGAAGGAGATCAATACTACAATCATCACGACCGGTGAGGAGGAAGGGAGTTGGCTCGGGACCGACTGAAGACCGTGCGCAGATCATGATATTCCTCCGGCACTCCTGTCAAATCGCCAGGTTCCTCCTGAGAAGTAGGGACAGAAGAAACGGGAGGGATGGCAGACATTAAACACTTCACATGACAAGAAACGTTCCAGGATAGGATAGAATTACTAGACCAATTAATAGAAGGATTATGACATACTAGCCAGGGATGACCCAAAACAACAGGTGTAAACGGTGAACGAAAAATCAAAAAAGAAATAGTCTCACTGTGGTTACCAGATACTGTGAGGGTTAAAGGTAGTGTCTCAAATCTGATACTGGGAAGATGACTACCATCTAAGGCGAACATGGGCGTAGGCTTCTCTAACTCTCTGAAAGGAATGTCATGTTTCCGAACCCATGCTTCGTCCATGAAACAACCCTCAGCCCCAGAGTCTATCAAGGCACTACATGTAGCACCCGAACCGGTCCAGCGTAGATGGACCGACAAAAATAGTACAGGATTTTGATGGAGAGACTTGAGTAGTTGCGCTCACCTGTAGCCCTCCGCTTACTGATGAGCTCTGGCTTTTACTGGACATGAATTAACAAAATGTCCAGCAACTCCGCAATAGAGGCACAGGCGGTTGGTGATCCTCCGTTCCCTCTCCTTAGTCGAGATGCGAATCCCTCCCAGCTGCATGGGCTCAGTCTCTGAGCCAGAGGAGGGAGATGGTTGCGATGCGGAGCAGGGAAACACCGTTGATGCGAGCTCTCTTCCACGAGCCCGGTGACGAAGATCTACCCGTCGTTCTATGCGGATGGCGAGAGCAATCAAAGAGTCCACATCTGAAGGAACCTCCCGGGAGAGAATCTCATCCTTAACCACTGCGTGGAGTCCCTCCAGAAAACGAGCGAGCAGCGCCGGCTCGTTCCACTCACTAGAGGCAGCAAGAGTGCGAAACTCAATAGAATAATCCGTTATGGACCGTTCACCTTGGCATAGGGAAGCCAGGGCCCTAGAAGCCTCCCTACCAAAAACTGAACGGTCAAAAACCCGAATCATCTCCTCTTTAAAGTTCTGGTACTTGTTAGAGCAATCAGCCCTTGCCTCCCAGATAGCTGTGCCCCATTCTCGAGCCCGGCCAGTAAGGAGTGAAATGACGTAAGCAACCCGAGCTCTCTCTCTAGAGTATGTGTTGGGTTGGAGAGAGAACACAATCTCACACTGCGTGAGAAAGGAGCGGCACTCAGTGGGCTGCCCGGAGTAGCAAGGTGGGTTATTAACCCTAGGTTCTGGAGGCTCGGCAGGCCAGGAAGTAACAGGTGGCACGAGACGAAGACTCTGGAACTGTCCAGAGAGGTCGGAAACCTGAGCGGCCAGGTTCTCCACGGCATGGCGAGCAGCAGACAATTCCTGCTCGTGTCTGCCGAGCATGGCTCCTTGGATCTCGACGGCAGTGTAACGAGCGTCTGAAGTCGCTGGGTCCATTCCTTGGTCGGTTCCTTCTGTCATGCAGGTGAAAGAGGACCCAAAAGCGACTTGGCGAAAACAGAGTCTTTAATCCAGTAAAGTAAATACAATCAAAAAACACAACTTTCACTCGAAATGACGAGGACAAACTGGAGACTCGATCTTGAACAGCAGGTGAACAGCAGGTTGCCTCGGGAAGGCACTTGAACCAAACAGACTCAGACACCTGCTCACCACGCAGCATCTGAGGACAACACGACACGACAGGGCGATACACAAACACAGCACGATGAATTCTAGACAAGGAACCGACAGGGCAGAAACGAATAACAAGGAGAGAAATAGGGACTCTAATCAGGGAAAAGGATCGGGAACAGGTGTGGGAAGACTAAATGATTGATTAGGGGAATAGGAACAGCTGGGAGCAGGAACGGAACGATAGAGAGAAGAGAGAGCGGGAGAGTGAGAGAGGGAGGGGGAGAGAGAGGGATAGAAAGAGGGAAAGAACCTAATAAGACCAGCAGAGGGAAACGAATAGAAGGAGAAGAACAGGGACAAGGCATGATAATCAATGACAAAACATGACAAAGCTGCTTGCCTATTGTCTGGTCTACAATTTTATCCCTGATGTCCTTACACAGCTCTCTGGTCTTGGCCAATGTGGAGAGGTTGGAGTCTGTTTGATTGAGTTTGTGGACAGGTGTCTTTTATACAGGTAACGAGTTCAAACAGGTGCAGTTAATACAGGTAATGAGTGGAGAACAGGAGGGCTTCTTAACGAAAAACTAAAAGTTCTGTGAGAGCCGGAATTCTTACTGGTTGGTAGGTAATCAAATACTTAAGTCATGCAATAAAATGCAAATTAATTACTTAAAAATCAATGTGATTTTCTGAATTTTTGTTTTAGATTCAGTCTCTCACAGTTGAAATGTACCTATGATAACAATTGATGATAACAATTAAAGGCCTCTACATGCTTCATAAGTAGGAAAACCTGCAAAATTGGCAGTGTATCAAATACTTGTTCTCCCCACTGTATAAACACACAGACAGACACATCTACAGCTAGACAGTGGTGGTAACCTAGTTTTGAGCTGTAATCCAAGGAGCTGCCTAAGAGGGCATTGTTGAACACAAGAGTCTGGGGCCTGGGAGTGAGACATGGGGGGATTTAGTTACATGAGTTGAAGGTTGTTACTAGAGGAGTGGATTGGGGATGACCAGATTAATACTGTACTTTTGGCCTGGGAGGAAGACTCTGGGAGGAAGACTCTGGGAGGAAGGCACTGGGAGGAAGGCACTGGAAGGAAGACTCTGGGAGGAAGGCTCTGGAAGGAAGACTCTGGGAGGAAGGCTCTGGAAGGAAGGCTCTGGGAGGAAGGCTCTGGAAGGAAGGCTCTGGGAGGAAGGCTCTGGAAGGAAGGCTCTGGGAGGAAGGCACTGGGAGGAAGACTCTGGGTGGAAGGCACTGGGAGGAAGACTCTGGGTGGAAGGCTCTGGGAGGAAGGATCTGGGAGGAAGGCTCTGGGAGGAAGGCTCTGGGAGGAAGACTCTGGGTGGAAGACTCTGGGAGGAAGGCTCTGGGAGGAAGGCTCTGGGAGGAAGACTCTGGGAGGAAGGCTCTGGGAGGAAGGCTCTGGGAGGAAGACTCTGGGAGGAAGGCTCTGGGAGGAAGGCTCTAGGAGGAAGACTCTGGGAGGAAGGCTCTGGGAGGAAGACTCTGGAATGAAGGCTGGCAGAAGCCCTCATCTAGATAATCTCCCTGTACATGGCAGCCTGCAACAAAGACTTCAACATTAATGCTCCGGGCCATTATGTAGCACCTGTAGAGCTGTATCTGCTCTGCCTCTCTCTCTGCTATGTCTCTCTCTCTGCTCTGCTCTGCTCTGTCTCTCTCTGCTCTGTCTCTCTCTGCTCTGTCTCTCTCTCTGCTCTGCTCTGTCTCTCTCTCTGCTCTGCTCTGTCTCTCTCTCTGCTCTGTCTCTCTCTCTGTCTCTGTCTCTCTCTCTGCTCTGCTCTGTCTCTCTCTCTGCTCTGTCTCTCTCTCTGTCTCTGTCTCTCTCTGCTCTGTCTCTCTGCTCTGCTCTCTGCCTCTCTCTCTGCTCTGCTCTGTTACTCTCTCTGCTCTGCCTCTCTCTCTCTCTCTCTGCTCTCTCTCTCTCTCTGTCTCTGCCTCTCTCTCTGCTCTGCCTCTCTCTCTGGCTCTGCTCTCTCTGCTCTGTCTCTCTCTGCTGGCTGCTCTCTCTGCTCTGTCTCTCTCTGCTCTCTCTCTCTGCTCTGCTCTCTCTCTGCTCTCTCTCTCTCTCTCTCTCTCTCTCTCTCTCTCTCTCTCTCTCTCTCTCTCTCTCTCTCTCTCTCTCTCTCTCTCTCTCTCTCTCTCTCTCTTTCTCTCTCTCTTTCTTTCTGCTCTGTCTCTCTCTCTCTGTCTCTCTGTCTCTCTCTCTCTCTGCTCTGCCTCTCTCTCTGCTCTGCCTCTCTCTCTGCTCTGTCTCTCTCTCTCTCACTGTCTCTCTCTCTCCCTCCCTCCCTGCTGGCTGATCTCTCTTCTCTTCTCTCTTCCCGGCGCTCACACCCTGTCACATACAAGGGGTAGGAACAGAGCAGAGCAGAGGGCTGTCAGAGCAGACAGGGCTTTAGGGACCTCCCAGGCCACTGGATGCAGTCTGGGAAAGAAACTTTGATGTAAGCTTGTAATCATGGCGCTACGGGCTCAATTGCTTAGTCGACAAACACCGAACAAAGCTTGTCAATCAAAAGTGTGAAAAACAAACAAAATAAAAATGCCTTAGTTATGTGCCAGTGAATGGTGTGACTTCAAAAAGAATACTGCAGAAGTTAAAGCTGGTTCTAGAAAAAAAGACAGTAATTGTCTCTTTGTTCACATAAACATTTTTTTGCGACATGTCTCTGAGAAAAGACAGACCTAACCAAGAGTAGTGTGGATGTACAGTAGGAACTACTGCTGCAGTGTGATGTACAGTAGGAACTACTGCTGCAGTGTGGATGTACAGTAGGAACTACTGCTGCAGTGTGGATGTACAGTAGGAACTACTGCTGCAGTGTGGATGTACAGTAGGAACTACTGCTGCAGTGTGGATGTACAGTAGGAACTACTGCTGCAGTGTGGATGTACAGTAGGAACTACTGCTGCAGTGTGGATGTACAGTAGGAACTACTGCTGCAGTGTGGATGTACAGTAGGAACTACTGCTGCAGTGTGGATGTACAGTTTCAAACTGTCGTAACGAGGAAAGATGATTTAGAAATGAACTGAAATGGCGAATGTGATTCCATTTGAAACGTGCCTCATCGTGCCTCCTCCTCCTCCTCCTCATCCTCTGCACCACCGGCAGCATCGGCAGGAACATTGATTGAGAAGAGAAGAGAAGGGAAGGGAGACTCTCTCCATCTCTCCATCAGTCAGTCAGGGGAAAAAAACCTCAGCAGCTAGCACATTGCTTTCATCTTTAATTAG
>NW_025746395.1:78783-88783 GCF_021184085.1 Oncorhynchus gorbuscha
AATATATTGTGTTAGATAGTGAATAAGAGTGTTCTCAGGAGAGAAGGGACATTCAGAGCTGAGTTGAGCTGAGTGGTTCGGTGGGGACGAGACGTCGTACCGTCCTGTCATTTGCATCGTGCATTAGCCTATAAGCAAATCACAGAACCACTCATTCTGGCACTATTGGAAAAAAAATATCCCCCGAAAAAATGTAATTACCCCCAGTATGACTGATGCCCAAAGCAACGTGCAGGCAGTGCTGGCCGGGCCTGTAGCTGGGTCCTAAACAGCTTGCTGCTCTCCACCATCTTAAGTATCCAAATGCTTATTGAGTGTCGGGCCGCTGGGGGCTTGTCGGCCTTTGTGAAGGTTGTTCCATACCGTTGCTTTTTGGTGGATAAAGGCTGCAAGGACCGTCTTTTAACTGGTTTGGACTCATGTTGTGTCTCTATTTGATTTGGGCCCCACCGGGAACATTCTAGATCCTCCACAGGCAGCAGCCCGGAACATTCTAGATCCTCCACAGGCAGCAGCCCGGAACATTCTAGATCCTCCACAGGCAGCAGCCCGGAACATTCTAGATCCTCCACAGGCAGCAGCCCGGAACATTCTAGATCCTCCACAGGCAGCAGCCCGGAACATTCTAGATCCTCCACAGGCAGCAGCCCGGAACATTCTAGATCCTCCACAGGCAGCAGCCCGGAACATTCTAGATCCTCCACAGGCAGCAGCCCGGAACATTCTAGATCCTCCATCCGACGACGACGTCATTTAGACACGTCTAGAGTGGCTTTTCGGTCTGGACTGACAAAGGCAGGCAGGTGATCGTTAAAAACTATCCTCCCCTTTTCGCTTTTCTCTCTGACGTTTTAACATTTGAACCTGAGGAACCTTCTAGCTCTCTAAGACATGACCCGGGGGCTCTAGGTTCATAGGCACGGCTTGGCTGTCTTTGTGGTGTAGGTGTTGAAGAAATCCCAGAGGAAGAACGTGTCTGGACAGAAAGATAGTTGTGTGCTGGGTGGATATATCTACATATGACGCCAGTCTATAAGGTATACCAGCTGGGAGACTGTAACAACAGAAATGTATCTGATAATGAAATATTTTGTGTACTCTATTACACTCCATGAACTACTACAGTACATCACTTCCTTGAACTGATCAGGACCCATAGATTCAGTCAATAAAGGGGAGATGTTGGTATCTACACTACGTTGGGGGAGATGTTGGTATCTACACTACGTTGGGGAGATGTTGGTATCTACACTATGTTGGGGAGATGTTGGTATCTACACTATGTTGGGGGAGATGTTGGTATCTACACTACGTTGGGGAGATGTTGGTATCTACACTACGTTGGGGAGATGTTGGTATCTACACTATGTTGGGGGAGATGTTGGTATCTATACTACATTGGGGAGATGTTGGTATCTACACTACGTTGGGGGAGATGTTGGTATCTACACTACATTGGGGAGATGTTGGTATCTGCACTACGTTGGGGGAGATGTTGGTATCTACACTACGTTGGGGAGATGTTGGTATCTACACTACATTGGGGAGATGTTGGTATCTACACTACATTGGGGGAGATGTTGGTATCTACACTACGTTGGGTATCTACACTACGTTGGGGGAGATGCTGGTATCTACACTACGTTGGGGAGATGTTGGTATCTACACTATGTTGGGGAGATGTTGGTATCTACACTACGTTGGGGGAGATGTTGGTGTCTACACTACGTTGGGGGAGATGTTGGTATCTACACTACGTTGGGGAGATGTTGGTATCTACACTACGTTGGGGGAGATGTTGGTATCTACACTACGTTGGTATCTACACTACGTTGGGGAGATGTTGGTATCTACACTATGTTGGGGGAGATGTTGGTATCTACACTACATTGGGGGAGATGTTGGTATCTACACTACGTTGGGGGAGATGTTGGTATCTACACTACGTTGGGGAGATGTTGGTATCTACACTACGTTGGGTATCTACACTACGTTGGGTATCTACACTATGTTGGGGGAGATGTTGGTATCTACACTACGTTGGGGGAGATGTTGGTATCTACACTACGTTGGGGAGATGTTGGTATCTACACTACGTTGGGGAGATGTTGGTATCTACACTACGTTGGGGGAGATGTTGGTATCTACACTACGTTGGGGGAGATGTTGGTATCTACACTACTTTGGGGAGATGTTGGTATCTACACTACGTTGGGGGAGATGTTGGTATCTACACTACGTTGGGGGAGATGTTGGTATCTACACTACGTTGGGGGAGATGTTGGTATCTACACTACGTTGGGGGAGATGTTGGTATCTACACTATGTTGGGGGAGATGTTGGTATCTACACTACGTTGGGGGAGATGATGGTATCTACACTACGTTGGGGGAGATGATGGTATCTACACTACGTTGGGTATCTACACTACGTTGGGGAGATGTTGGTATCTACACTACGTTGGGGGAGATGTTGGTATCTACACTACGTTGGGGGAGATGTTGGTATCTACACTACGTTGGGGAGATGTTGGTATCTACACTATGTTGTTGGAGATGTTGGTATCTACACTACGTTGGGGAGATGTTGGTATCTACACTACGTTGGGGGAGATGTTGGTATCTACACTACGTTGGGGGAGATGTTGGTATCTACACTACGTTGGGGAGATGTTGGTATCTACACTACGTTGGGGGAGATGTTGGTATCTACACTACGTTGGGTATCTACACTATGTTGGGGGAGATGTTGGTATCTACACTACGTTGGGGGAGATGTTGGTATCTACACTACGTTGGGGGAGATGTTGGTATCTACACTACGTTGGGTATCTACACTACGTTGGGGAGATGTTGGTATCTACACTACGTTGGGGGAGATGTTGGTATCTACACTACGTTGGGGGAGATGTTGGTATCTACACTATGTTGGGGGAGATGTTGGTATCTACACTACGTTGGGGGAGATGTTGGTATCTACACTATGTTGGGGGAGATGTTGGTATCTACACTATGTTGGGGGAGATGTTGGTATCTACACTACGTTGGGGGAGATGTTGGTATCTACACTACGTTGGGGGAGATGTTGGTATCTACACTACGTTGGGTATCTACACTACGTTGGGGGAGATGTTGGTATCTACACTACTTTGGGGGAGATGTTGGTATCTACACTACGTTGGGGGAGATGTTGGTATCTACACTACGTTGGGTATCTACACTACGTTGGGGGAGATGTTGGTATCTACACTATGTTGGGGGAGATGTCACACTACTATAAACCACCTCATAGGTCAATGATTATTATAATGTTATAAACCCACCTCCTAGGTCAATGATTATAATAATGTTATAAACCCACCTCATAGGTCAATGATTATTATAATGTTATAAACCCACCTCATAGGTCAATGATTATAATAATGTTATAAACCACCTCATAGGCCGATGACTATTATAATGTTATAAACCACCTCATAGGTCAATGACTATTATAATGTTATAAACCCACCTCATAGGTCAATGATTATTATAATGATATAAACCCACCTCATAGGTCGATGATTATAATAAGGTTATAAACCCACCTCATAGGTCAATGATTATAATAATGTTATAAACCACCTCATAGGCCGATGACTATTATAATGTTATAAACCACCTCATAGGTCAATGATTATTATAATGATATAAACCACCTCATAGGTCAATGATTATTATAATGTTATAAACCACCTCGTAGACTCATGTGATTTTTGATAAACCCACAGGATTCATATGATAATGTTGGATAAACCCACCTCTTAGACTCATATAATAATGATTGATAAACCCTCATAGACTCATGTGATAATGTTTGATAAACCCACCTCATAGACTCATATAATAATGATTGACAAACCCACCTCATTGACTCATGTGATAATGTTTGATAAACCCACCTCATAGACTCATATGATAATGTTTGATAAACCCACCTCATAGAACTCTTGAAACTAATGTAATAATCCATAAAGCCACAGGGGGGCAGTATTAAGCTGTGTTAAAACTCTACTGATGTGTTTCAGACACACACTGGATGTGCAGTGTGTGAGGGATGTATACTAAATGAATAAATAGTATCGATATAATTGATGTTATAACTTTATATGTGAATTACACTACAAATATATTATTATAAAATATAAAAAGGGGAGGTTTAGTCAAAGTAGACAATTGATTTTATGGAATGTATTTATCTAGGCAAGTCAGTTAAGAACAAATTCTTATTTTCAACGACGGCCTAGGAACAGTGGGTTAACTGGTCTTAACTGGTCTAGGAACAGTGGGTTAACTGGTCTAGGAACAGTGGGTTAAACTGGTCTAGTGGGTTAACTGGTCTAGGAACAGTGGGTTAACTGGTCTAGGAACAGTGGGTTAACTGGTCTAGGAACAGTGGGTTAACTGGTCTAGGAACAGTGGGTTAACTGGTCTAGGAACAGTGGGTTAACTGGTCTAGGAACAGTGGGTTAACTGGTCTAGGAACAGTGGGGTTAACTGGTCTAGGAACAGTGGGTTAACTGGTCTAGGAACAGTGGGTTAACTGGTCTAGGAACAGTGGGTTAACTGGTCTAGGAACAGGGGTTAACTGGTCTAGGAACAGTGGGTTAACTGGTCTAGGAACAGTGGGTTAACTGGTCTAGGAACAGTGGGTTAACTGGTCTAGGAACAGTGGGTTAACTGGTCTAAACAGTGGGTTAACTGGTCTAGGAACAGTGGGTTAACTGGTCTAGGAACAGTGGGTTAACTGGTCTAGGAACAGTGGGTTAACTGGTCTAGGAACAGTGGGTTAACTGGTCTAGGAACAGTGGGTTAACTGGTCTAGGAACAGTGGGTTAACTGGTGACACCATATTTTCAAATGCATTACGTTTATAGTTTACATGTTAATTCCACCTTGTCACATGTACATGTTTTTTACCTTACATGTGAATTGCAGTTAAACTTGTGAAATGTGCAGTTTCACAAGTTAAAAAAACATCCTCTTGAAAATCGCATATTAACATGTGAAATTGTAAAAAAATCAAAAGCAATTTTTCCACATATGGAATTGTTAATTCTGTAAAGACATTCTGGAAAGACATTCTGGAAAGACATTCTGGAAAGACATTCTGTAAAGACATTCTGGAAAGAAATTCTGCAAAGACATTCTGGAAAGACATTCTGGAAAGACATTAAGTAAATTCATTCTGGAAAATCATAATGTAAAGACATTTTGGAAAGTCATTCTGGAAAATCATTCTGGAAAGACATTCTGGAATCATTCTGGAAAGACATTCTGGAAAGACATTCTGTAAAGACATTCGTAAAGACATTCTGGAAAGACATTCTGGAATCATTCTGGAAAGACATTCTGGAAAGACATTCTGGAAAGACATTCTGGAAAGACATTCTGGAAAGACATTCTGGAAAGACATTCTGGAAAGACATTCATTCTGGAAAGACATTCTGGAAAGACATTCTGGAAAGACATTCTGGAAAGTCATTCTGTAAAAAGATAACCTAGCCTACTGGAGTAAAATTAAAGTATTTTAAAACCTCTTTTGGCACATGAACCGCTAGCGAGCCACCTACAACAACATCCTGTGAAATTGCAGAGCAAAAATTGCAGAATTCAAAATACAAAAATCGTAATATTAAACAGTCATGAAGATACAAGTGTCATACATCATTTAAAAGCTTAACTTCTTGTTAATACAACCGTGTTGTCAGATTTCAAAAAGGCTTTACAGCGAAAGCATACCATACAATTATCTGAGGACAGCGCCCCACATCAAAATACTTTTTCAATCAGAACAGGCGTCACAAAATCACTAATAGCGATAAAATAAATCACTTTCCTTTGAAGATCTTCCTCTGTTTGCAATCCCATGGGTCCCATCTCCACAATGAATAGTCGTTTTGTTCGATAAAGTCCTTCTTTATATCCAAAAATGTCTGTTTAGTTGGCACCAATGATCTCCGTAATCCACTCGTTCAACACGCATACAAACAAATCCAAAACGTTACCAGTAAAGTTTGTCCAAACAAGTCAAACAATGTTTCTAATTAATCCTCAGGTACTCTAATATCTAAATATACGATAATATTTAAGACAGAGAATGTGTGTTCAATAGGGAAGATGAATAACAAAGAGCGCGCACCTCATTCACACACCAACAAGGCTACTTTTCTATTGAGAGACACCTTTTTGTTCTTCCAACTACTTGCTCATTTTTCAAATAACAAGCCGGAAACCCTTTCTAAAGACTGTTGACATCTAGTGGAAGCCATAGGAACTGCAATCTGGGTCATATCTATGTGTATTTCCCATAGGCTAGCACTGAAATGGCCTGTGACCTCAAAAATACATTTCCGTATGGATTTTCCTCAGGTTTTTGCTTACCATATCAGTTCTGTTATACTCACAGAGATGTTGTTAACAGTTTCAGAAACTTTAGAGTGTTTTATATCCAATGCTACCAAGTATATGTATACCATAGCTTCTGGGCATGAGTAACAGGCAGTTTACTTTGGGCATGTCAGTCATCCGAAATTCCGAACAAAAACCAGTCTCCAAAACAGGTTAAAAATACGTATTATTTCTGAACGATCCATTCAGTATTGTTGCTGCTGCAGACCTACACCTCGGGGGGCGGCAGGTAGGCTGGTGGTTAGAGCGTTCGGTGTTACTGAAAGGTTACTGGATCGAATCCCCGAGTTGACAAGGTCTGTTGCTCTGCTCCTGAGCAAGGAGACAGGACTGCACTGTTCCCCGGGTGCCAAAGACGTGGCTGTTGATTATGCCAGCTCCTCCTCACCTCTCTGATTCAGAGGGGTTGGGTTAAATGTGGAAGACACATTTCAGTTGAATACATTCAGTTGGACAGCTGACTAGGTATCCCCCTTTTCCCTCTCTTTTTTCACGTTGGCCAGTGAGCGTTGGAAGACGCCCAGTGAAAGAACAGAGAAACGAGCTCTGTCTCCTTATTGATCTGGTTTAACTGTAACGCCGTTCGTCTGTTGAATGAAGAGAGTCGGACCGAAATGCAGCGTGTAGGTTACTCATGACTTTAATGAAAGTATCGTGGTACATGAAATAACTGAAATACAAAAACAACAGAACGGAACGTGAAACTAATTACAGCCTATCTGGTGACTACAACACAGAGACAGGAACAAACACCCACAAAATACAAAGCGAAAGTCAGGCTGCCTAAATACGGTTCCCAATCAGAGACAACGAGGATCACCTGACTCTGATTGAGAATCGCCTCAGGCAGCCAAGCCTATACCACACCCCTAATCAGCCGCGATCCCAAATAATACAAACCCTAATACGAATACAACATATAAACCCATGTCACACCCTGGCCTACCCAAACATATAACAAAAACACAAGATACTATGACCAAGGCGTGACATTAACGTGTTAAATTAAACCATGTCAGTGTTAATCCGTTAACTCAGGTTAAGTTTTTGTATTTGCCCCATTGTCTTAAAACAACAATATGATGTCAAAACAAGTTGACTTTGAGGTTTTAGTAAGTGTGTTAATTAATCTACTTGGTTTTGCAAACCAAAATGCACATGTACAGGACATGAGTCGGTCATGATTGGTCATGTGACATGAGTCGGTCATTGTTGGTCATGTGACATGAGTCGGTCATGGTTGGTCATGTGACATGAGTCGGTCATGGTTGGTCATGTAACATGAGTCGGTCATTGTTGGTCATGTGACATGAGTCGGTCATGGTTGGTCATGTGACATGAGTCGGTCATTGTTGGTCATGTGACATGAGTCGGTCATGGTTGGTCATGTGACATGAGTCGGTCATGGTTGGTCATGTGACATGAGTCGGTCATGGTTGGTCATGTGACATGAGTCGGTCATGGTTGGTCATGTGACATGAGTCGGTCATTGTTGGTCATGTGACATGAGTCGGTCATTGTTGGTCATGTGACATGAGTCGGTCATGGTTGGTCATGTGACATGAGTCGGTCATGGTTGGTCATGTGACATGAGTCGGTCATGGTTGGTCATGTAACATGAGTCGGTCATGGTTGGTCATGTGACATGAGTCGGTCATGGTTGGTCATGGTCACATGACATGAGTCGGTCATGGTTGGTCATGTGACATGAGTCGGTCATGGTTGGTCATGTGACATGAGTCGGTCATGGTTGGTCATGTAAAATGAGTCGGTCATTGTTGGTCATGGTCACATGACATGAGTCGGTCATGGTTGGTCATGTGACATGAGTCGGTCATGGTTGGTCATGTAAAATGAGTCGGTCATTGTTGGTCATGGTCACATGACATGAGTCGGTCATGGTTGGTCATGTGACATGAGTCGGTCATGTTTGGTCATGGTCACGTGACATGAGTCGGTCATGGTTGGTCATGTGACATGAGTCGGTCATGGTTGGTCATGGTCATGTGACATGAGTCGGTCATGGTTGGTCATGGTCACGTGACATGAGTCGGTCATGGTTGGTCATGGTCACGTGACATGAGTCGGTCATGGTTGGTCAAAGTGACATGAGTCGGTCATGGTTGGTCATGGTCCCAATGAGGTCACCTGCCTGCGACTTCAAAATTAGTGTTGCATTTTTGTCGTGATTTTTTTATGTAAAATATCACACGTGTCCGACTCATGTGAAAATGTCATGTGATTATTGACACGTGTTTTTTCACAGTTGTTTTGTACAGATACATATACACAGACCTACACAGACAGGACTGATACACAGACAGGACTGATACACAGACAGGACTGATACACAGACAGGACTGATACACAGACAGGACTGATACACAGACCTACACAGACAGGACTGATACACAGACCTACACAGACAGGACTGATACACAGACAGGACTGATACACAGACAGGACTGATACACAGACCTACACAGACAGGACTGATACACAGACAGGACTGATACACAGACAGGACTGATACACAGACCTACACAGACAGGACTGATACACAGACAGGACTGATACACAGACAGGACTGATACACAGACAGGACTGATACACAGACCTACACAGACAGGACTGATACACAGACAGGACTGATACACAGACATGACTGATACACAGACCTACACAGACAGGACTGATACACAGACAGGACTGATACACAGACAGGACTGATACACAGACCTACACAGACAGGACTGATACACAGACCTACACAGACAGGACTGATACACAGACAGGACTGATACACAGACAGGACTGATACACAGACCTACACAGACAGGACTGATACACAGACAGGACTGATACACAGACAGGACTGATACACAGACCTACACAGACAGGACTGATACACAGACCTACACAGACAGGACTGATACACAGACCTACACAGACAGGACTGATACACAGACAGGACTGATACACAGACCTACACAGACAGGACTGATACACAGACCTACACAGACAGGACTGATACACAGACAGGACTGATACACAGACCTACACAGACAGGACTGATACACAGACAGGACTGATACACAGACCTACACAGACAGGACTGATACACAGACAGGACTGATACACAGACCTACACAGACAGGACTGATACACAGACCTACACAGACAGGACTGATACACAGACAGGACTGATACACAGACCTACACAGACAGGACTGATACACAGACAGGACTGATACACAGACCTACACAGACAGGACTGATACACAGACAGGACTGATACACAGACCTACACAGACAGGACTGATACACAGACCTACACAGACAGGACTGATACACAGACCTACACAGACAGGACTGATACACAGACCTACACAGACAGGACTGATACACAGACAGGACTGATACACAGACCTACACAGACAGGACTGATACACAGACCAACACAGACAGGACTGATACACAGACCAACAGACAGGACTAATACACAGACCTACACAGACAGGACTGATACACAGACCAACAGACAGGACTGA
>NW_025746395.1:93783-119345 GCF_021184085.1 Oncorhynchus gorbuscha
CCTTCCTGCTCTTCTACCTCAGGAGCTCATGTCCACGTCCTTCCTGCTCTTCTACCTCAGGAAGCTCATGTCCACGTCCTTCCTGCTCTTCTACCTCAGGAAGCTCATGTCCACGTCCTTCCCCATGAAGAGATAATGCAGACTGTAACTTGTCTTCCTATCGTCTTCCCTATGAAGAGATAATGCAGCCTAAACCTTGTCTTCCTCTCGTCTTCCCCATGAAGAGATAATGCAGGCTGTACCTTGTCTTCCTCTCTTCTTCCCCATGAAGAGATAATGCAGGCTGTACTAAACCTTGTCTTCCCCATGAAGAGATAATGCTGCTGTACCTTGTCTTCCCCATGAAGAGATAATGCAGCCTGTACCTTGTCTTCCTCTCGTCTTCCCCATGAAGAGATAATGCAGGCTGTCCTTGTCTTCCTCTCTCTTCCCCATGAAGAGATAATGCAGGCTGAACCTTGTCTTCCTCTCGTCTTCCCCATGAAGAGATAATGCAGGCTGTACCTTGTCTTCCTCTCGTCTTCCCCATGAAGAGATAATGCAGGCTGTACCTTGTCTTCCTCTCGTCTTCCCCATGAAGAGATAATGCAGGCTGTACCTTGTCTTCCTCTCGTCTTCCCCATGAAGAGATAATGCAGGCTGTACCTTGTCTTCCTCTCGTCTTCCCCATGAAGAGTGGCAGTTCAACACAGGGACAGCCAGCTGGCCAGGGGTTGATGGGGTGATTTCCCTGGTAATATTCCAATAAGCCCTGTTGGAATGAAACCAGGGAAATTAATCCTCAACAGGGCTTTGTCCAATCATAACAGAGATTTTCACATCAGATATTTTTCATAGCTGATCTGATTGGTCAAAAGACCAATTAGTGAATAAAATAGACTTGGGCTGCCTGTGTGAACACAGCCAGAGTGGGGCCACCTTGGACTCTGAGGGAGGCCTAAAAACAAAAAGCAAGTTAAACCACAGGCCCCAACTGCACGGTTTGGGCTGACCTTTATCATCAGAGCAGGCCAGCAGTAGGGGACCCTGCTGCACCCCTCGCCTCCTCTCCCCCCCGCCTCCCTCTGCCTCTTCTCCCCCACGCCTCCCTCTGCCTCCTCTCCCCCACGCCTCCCTCTGCCTCCTCTCCCCCACGCCTCCCTCTGCCTCCTCCTACCTCCCTCTACCTCCCTCTACCTCCCCTGTCCTTCCTCCGGTCCTGCGTAGGCAGCTTTTGATCAAGCCTGGAATCCGGGCTGCTCCACCATAGCAGCAGGACTGAGGTGTAGTAAACTGTGAGGAGGGCAGGTCCATTTCAATCCTACCCTGGCCGCCAGCAGAACTTCAAAGCCAGGACACGCTACTGACTTCCCTGTTTAATTAGATAATTAGAGGCTGGGATAATATAACTCTGCTTTAAGAGGAGAGATTGTCAGTGGAGAGGGGGGCTGGGGAGAGAGTAGGGGGGTATGCCTGTGTATGAATGTTGATGCTGGGGTGGTAGCGGGGAGGGGGTCGACAAATACGCTGTGCATGTGATCATTACCCCCCCACCCAAATAAATGGGATTAGTCAAAAGTAGTGCTGATGACAAGATAGATTTAGGAAACTAATTAGGAAGTCGTTTCATTTCCTGACGGGCTGGGTGGTGTTCTGCATGCGAGTCCTACATGGGATCCGTGTCCCGAATGGCACCCTATTCCCTTTATAGTGCACTACTTTTGACCATAGGACACCACAGGACTCTGGTTAAAAGTAGTGCACTACATAGGGATTAGGGTGCCATGTTGGAGGCAGACATGTTCCTCTGCTGATCTGAGGATGGAATCAGCACGCCACATCTTTCTTTCATTTCACCCAATGAAACAGGGAGGAAGTAGCTCACGCCGTTCCTCTAGCTGAGAAGAAAGAGGAAGTTAGCTGGACTATTTACAAATGGATGGAGTTTCTGCTAATAAAGCGAGTCTCTCCGATCAGGGAAGGATGAGCTTTTTTTTCTCCATTTAAATAGAAGCATGAAGACCACAAAGCAAAATGAGACAAATTCACATTTGAATTTTTAATTACTTTTTTAAAATTATTTTTTATTTTAAATATGTATTAATTAATTAATATTTAAATGTAATATATATTTTTTGGTCTAAATCAATTTACTGACTATAATAATAATATATGCCATTTAGCAGACGGTTTTATCCAAAGCGACTTACAGTCATGTGTGCATACATTCTATGTATGGGTGGTCCCGGGGGATCGAACCCACTACCCTGGCATTACAAGCGCCATGCTCTACCAACTGAGCTACAGAAGGACCACACTATTTCATGTTTCCTTATCTTGGCTACATGGCACCTTCAATGTGTTCTTCTTCTTCTTCTGTTTGCAGTAAGTGTTTCAAAGAGAATTTATTACGTGATAAACTGTATTGTGTTGTAATGTTAAACTTTGACCTTTGAGCGTCTGTGAACAACGTGATATATAGACCTTTTGATGGTAAGGGCGGCAGGTAACCTAGTGGAGAGAGCGTTGGACGAGTCACCGAAAGGTTGCCAGATCGAATCCCCGAGTTAACAAGGTAAAAATCTGTCGTTCTGAACAAGGCACTGTTCCCCGATAGGCCGTCATTGTAAATTAGAATTTGTTTTTAACTGACTTGCCCAGTTAAATAATGGTAAAGGAAATTGAAACAAACCCTGTTTTTTTCAGTGTTTTTTGAGGGCCTCTTGAAGACAATTCAAGTCAGTAAGGCAGCGTTTACACAGACAGAACAATTCTGATCTTTTGCCACTAATTGGTATTTTGATAAATCAGATCATGAGCCAATACTAGTGCAAATCAGAATTAGGAATTCATCTAAAATCATCTAAAATCTGCACTAAATAAATAAATAGGAGTCTCATCTAAACACATGTTTCCTTCTTCATTTGGTTGGTAGTAATATAACAGGGCTGAGTCTCATCTAAACACAGGTTTCCTTCTTCATTTGGTTGGTAGTAATATAACAGGGCTGAGTCTCATCTAAACACATGTTTCCTTCTTCATTTGGTTGGTAGTAATATAACAGGGCTGAGTCTCATCTAAACACACGTTTCCTTCTTCATTTGGTTGGTAGTAATATAACAGGGCTGAGTCTCATCTAAACACATGTTTCCTTCTTCATTTGGTTGGTAGTAATATAACAGGGCTGAGTCTCATCTAAACACACGTTTCCTTCTTCATTTGGTTGGTAGTAATATAACAGGGCTGAGTCTCATCTAAACACATGTTTCCTTCTTCATTTGGTTGGTAGTAATATAACAGGGCTGAGTCTCATCTAAACACACGTTTCCTTCTTCATTTGGTTGGTAGTAATATAACAGGGCTGAGTCTCATCTAAACACATGTTTCCTTCTTCATTTGGCTGGTAGTAATATAACAGGGCTGAGTCTCATCTAAACACATGTTTCCTTCTTCATTTGGTTGGTAGTAATATAACAGGGCTGAGTCTCATCTAAACACATGTTTCCTTCTTCATTTGGTTGGTAGTAATATAACAGGGCTGAGTCTCATCTAAACACATGTTTCCTTCTTCATTTGGTTGGTAGTAATATAACAGGGCTGAGTCTCATCTAAACACATGTTTCCTTCTTCATTTGGTTGGTAGTAATATAACAGGGCTGAGTCTCATCTAAACACATGTTTCCTTCTTCATTTGGTTGGTAGTAATATAACAGGGCTGAGTCTCATCTAAACACAGGTATCCTTCTTCATTTGGTTGGTAGTAATATAACAGGGCTGAGTCTCATCTAAACACATGTTTCCTTCTTCATTTGGCTGGTAGTAATATAACAGGGCTGAGTCTCATCTAAACACATGTTTCCTTCTTCATTTGGTTGGTAGTAATATAACAGGGCTGAGTCTCATCTAAACACATGTTTCCTTCTTCATTTGGTTGGTAGTAATATAACAGGGCTGAGTCTCATCTAAACACGTTTCCTTCTTCATTTGGTTGGTAGTAATATAACAGGGCTGAGTCTCATCTAAACACATGTTTCCTTCTTCATTTGGTTGGTAGTAATATAACAGGGCTGAGTCTCACCTCGGCCAGCCTTCTTTTAACCTGGATAACCAGATTGTCATAATGCCTCTCCTACCTGTCTATTGACTCTAGACAAAGGAATCCGTCTATGTACAGAATGGAAGCATTGACCATCCTCATAGCATATTGAAGTATTGATCATCAAAGCAGTGTGTGATATGGAGGTTTCAGTCATGGAACACCTCGGCCAGAGGAGACAGGGGGAACTTGGCGAGAGGGGTCGGGGGGAGCTTGGCGAGAGGGGGCAGGGGGAACTCGGCGAGAGGGGGCAGGGGGAACTCGGCGAGAGGGGTCGGGGGAACTTGGCGAGAGGGGGCAGGGGGAACTCGGCGAGAGGGGGCAGGGGGAACTCGGCGAGAGGGGGCAGGGGGAACTCAGCGAGAGGGGGCAGGGGGAACTCAGCGAGAGGGGGCAGGGGGAACTCAGCGAGAGATGGCAGGGGAACTCAGCGAGAGGGGGCAGGGGGAACTCAGCGAGAGGGGGCAGGGGGTACTCAGCGAGAGGGGGCGGGGGAACTCAGCGAGAGGGGGAGAGGGGAACTCGGCGAGTGGGGGCGGGGGAACTTGGCGACAGATGGCAGGGGGAACTCAGCGAGAGGGGGCAGGGGGAACTCAGCGAGAGGGGCGGGGGAACTCGGCGAGTGGGGGCGGGGGAACTCGGCGAGTGGGGGCGGGGGAACTTGGCGAGAGGGGGCAGGGGGAACTCAGCGAGAGGGGGCGGGGGAACTCGGCGAGTGGAGGCGGGGGAACTCGGCGAGTGGGGGCGGGGGAACTTGGCAGGGGGAGAGGGGGGCAGGGGGAACTCGGCGAGAGGGGGCTGGGGGAACTCAGCGAGAGGGGGCTGGGGGAACTCGGCGAGAGGGGGCAGGGGGAACTCAGCGAGAGGGGGCTGGGGGAACTCGGCGAGAGGGGGCAGGGGGAACTCAGCGAGAGGGGGCGGGGGAACTCAGTGAGAGGGGGCGAGGGGAACTCAGCGAGAGGGGGCAGGGGGAACTCGGCGAGAGGGGGCGGGGGAACTCGGCGAGAGGGGGGGGAACTGGGGGGGGGCGGGGGAACTCAGCGAGAGGGGGGGGGAACTCAGCGAGGGGGGCGAAACTCGGCGAAAGGGAGCAGGAGGAACTCGGCGAGAGGGGGCGGGGGGAACTCGGCGAGAGGGGGCGGGGGGAACTCGGCGAGAGGGGGCGGGGGGAACTCAGCGAGAGGGGAAACTCAGCGAATGGGGATAGGGGGAACTCATTGAGAGGGGGCTGTCCTGCCGGAGCCCACCACTGCTACTACTGTATGAGCCATGGTTTAAACAACATACAGCCTGCTCTACACTGTAGCCTGCTCTTCAATTCCCTCAAACAGTAGTCAGCCTACTCACATCAGTCAACAAGGTCTAAATGCTCATTCCCATGAAACCGATTGAGATCACAGAGTTGGCATACAGATGCAGCTTGGACGTTTCACCCATAAAACGTGCGGATTTATCATTCATGATTGACAGTAATGATAGTCTATTTTGAAATGAGGTCGCCCTTATTTGGTGTTTGAGGGTATTAAACAAAAACACATTCATTTGGTGTTTGAGGGAATTAAAATATATATATTTATTTGGTGTTTGAGGGAATTAAAATATATATATTTATTTGGTGTTTGAGGGAATTGAAATATAGATATTTATTTGGTGTTTGAGGGAATTAAAATATATATATTTATTTGGTGTTTGAGGGAATTAAAATATATATATTTATTTGGTGTTTGAGGGTGTTAAAATATATATATTTATTTGGTGTTTGAGGGTGTTAAAATATAGATATTTATTTGGTGTTTGAGGGTGTTAAAATATAGATATTTATTTGGTGTTTGAGGGTGTTAAAATATATATATTTATTTGGTGTTTGAGGGAATTAAAATATATATATTTATTTGGTGTTTGAGGGTGTTAAAATATATATATTTATTTGGTGTTTGAGGGTGTTAAAATATAGATATTTATTTGGTGTTTGAGGGTGTTAAAATATAGATATTTATTTGGTGTTTGAGGGTGTTAAAATATAGATATTTATTTGGTGTTTGAGGGTGTAACGTCGTTCGTCTGTTGAATGAAGAGAGTCGGACCGAAATGCAGCGTGTAGGTTACTCATGACTTTTAATGAAAGTATCGTGGTACATGAAATAACTGATAAACGAAAACAACAAACGAAACGTGAAACTAATTACAGCCTATCTGGTGACTACTACACAGAGACAGGTACAAACACCCACAAAATACAACGCGAACTCAGGCTGCCTAAATACGGTTCCCAATCAGAGACAACGATAAGCAGCTGACTCCAATTGAGAATCGCCTCAGGCAGCCAAGCCTAACTAGAAACACCCCTAATCATCCACAATCCCAATTACTACAAACCCCAATACGAAAACACAACATATAAACCCATGTCACACCCTGGCTTACCCAAACATATACCAAAAACACAAAATATAATGACCAGGGCGTGACATTGAGGGTGTTAAAATAGAAACATTTATTTGTTGTTTGAGGGTATTAAACATAAATTAATGTTTTTGGTGTTTGAGGGTGTCAAAAATAGAGACATGTATGTGTGGGCATAGTCAGACGTTGTGATTGGACGATGCATTTTACGCATATTAAAATTATGTTATTCAATAGGCTACCGGTCTGTAGAAACTTTGATTGACAAATTAAACATCACACTTCAGCACAGGAGAGGAGAGGAGAGGAGGAGAGAGGAGAGGAGAGGAGAGGAGAGGAGAGGAGAGGAGAGGAGAGGAGAGGAGAGGAGAGGAGAGGAGAGGAGAGGAGAGGAGAGGAGAGGAGAGGAGAGGAGAGGAGAGGAGAGGAGAGGAGAGGAGGTGAGGAGGAGAGGAGATGAGATGAGAGGAGATGAGAGGAGTTGAGGAGGAGAGGAGGAGAGGAGGGAGAGAGGGGAGGAGGAGATGAGGAGAGGAGAGGAGAGGAGGAGAGGAGATGAGGTGAGGAGGAGAGGAGGAGAGGGGAGGAGGGAGAGAGGAGAGGAGATGAGGAGGAGAGAAGGTGAGGAGGGAGAGGAGGTGAGGAGGAGAGGATAGAGGGAGGAGGTGAGGAGGAGAGGAGTAGAGGAAGAGAATAGGAGAGGAGAGGAGAGGAGAGGAGGTCGGGGAGGGAGAGGAGAGGAGAGAGAGGGGAGGAGGGAGAGAGAGAGGAGGAGGGAGGAGGAGAGGACCAGACCCAGGCAGGTCAGGGGAGCATATCTGATCTGAAGCTCTAACATCACCACGACCTGGGCATCAGATGAACACCCTCCTCTATGAGGGCTGTGAAGCTCTAACCTCAACACTTGACCTGGGCATCAGATGAACACCCTCCTCTATGAGGGCTGTGAAGCTCTAACATCACCCCTGACCTGGGCATCAGATGAACACCCTCCTCTATGAGGGCTGTGAAGCTCTAACATCACCCCTGACCTGGGCATCAGATGAACACCCTCCTCTATGAGGGCTGTGAAGCTCTAACATCACCCCTGACCTGGGCATCAGATGAACACCCTCCTCTATGAGGGCTGTGAAGCTCTAACATCACCCCTGACCTGGGCATCAGATGAACACCCTCCTCTATGAGGGCTGTGAAGCTCTAACATCACCCCTGACCTGGGCATCAGATGAACACCCTCCTCTATGAGGGCTACCCCCTGTATATAGCCTCCACATTGACTCTGTACCGGTACCCCCTGTATATAGCCCCCACATTGACTCTGTACCGGTACCCCCTGTATATAGCCCCCACATTGACTCTGTACCGGTACGCCCTGTATATAGCCTCCACATTGACTCTGTACCGGTACCCCCTGTATATAGCCTCCACATTGACTCTGTACCGGTACGCCCTGTATATAGCCTCCACATTGACTCTGTACCGGTACCCCCTGTATATAGCCTCCACATTGACTCTGTACCGGTACGCCCTGTATATAGCCTCCACATTGACTCTGTACCGGTACGCCCTGTATATAGCCTCCACATTGACTCTGTACCGGTACCCCCTGTATATAGCCTCCACATTGACTCTGTACCGGTACCCCCTGTATATAGCCTCCACATTGACTCTGTACCAGTACCCCCTGTATGTAGCCTCCACATTGACTCTGTATATTTCTGAAAAATGCATTGCTGGTTAAGTTTTTTTCGCACTATTGTTTAGAGCCTGTAATAAGCATTTCACTGACTCTGAGGTCCACCTCCACACCTGTTGTATTCAGCATTTGACTCTGAGGTCCACCTACACCTGTTGTATTCAGCATTTCACATTGACTCTGTCCACCTATATAGCCTCCACACCTGTTGTATTCAGCATTTCACTGTGACTCTGTCTACTACACCTGTTGTATTCCAGCATTTCACTGTGAGGTCCACCTACACCTGTTGTATTCAGCATTTCACTGTGAGGTCCACCTACACCTGTTGTATTCAGCATTTCACTGTGAGGTCTACTACACCTGTTGTATTCAGCATTTCACTGTGAGGTCTACTCTGTACACCTGTTGTATTCCAGCATTTCACTGTGAGGTCTACCTACACCTGTTGTATTCAGCATTTCACTGTAAGGTCCACCTGTACACCTGTTGTATTCAGCATTTCACTGACTAAGGTCCACCTCCACCTTGACTCTGTATTCAGCATTTCACTGGTTAAGGTCCACCTTGTTTACACCTGTTGTATTCAGCATTTCACTGTAAGGTCCACCTACACCTGTTGTATTCAGCATTTCACTGTGAGGTCCACTACACGTGTTGTATTCAGCATTTCACTGTGAGATCCACCTACACCTGTTGTATTCAGCATTTCACTGTGAGGTCCACCTACACCTGTTGTATTCAGCATTTCACTGTGAGGTCCACCTACACCTGTTGTATTCAGCATTTCACTGTGAGGTCCACCTACACCTGTTGTATTCAGCATTTCACTGTGAGGTCCACCTACACCTGTTGTATTCAGCATTTCACTGTGAGGTCTACTACACCTGTTGTATTCAGCATTTCACTGTGAGGTCCACCTACACCTGTTGTATTCAGCATTTCACTGTGAGGTCCACCTACACCTGTTGTATTCAGCATTTCACTGTGAGGTCTACTACACCTGTTGTATTCAGCATTTCACTGTGAGGTCTACTACACCTGTTGTATTCAGCATTTCACTGTGAGGTCTACCTACACCTGTTGTATTCAGCATTTCACTGTAAGGTCCACCTACACCTGTTGTATTCAGCATTTCACTGTAAGGTCCACCTACACCTGTTGTATTCAGCATTTCACTGTAAGGTCCACCTACACCTGTTGTATTCAGCATTTCACTGTAAGGTCCACCTACACCTGTTGTATTCAGCATTTCACTGTGAGGTCCACTACACGTGTTGTATTCAGCATTTCACTGTGAGATCCACCTACACCTGTTGTATTCAGCATTTCACTGTGAGGTCCACCTACACCTGTTGTATTCAGCATTTCACTGTGAGGTCCACCTACACCTGTTGTATTCAGCATTTCACTGTGAGGTCCACCTACACCTGTTGTATTCAGCATTTCACTGTGAGGTCCACCTACACCTGTTGTATTCAGCATTTCACTGTGAGGTCTACTACACCTGTTGTATTCAGCATTTCACTGTGAGGTCTACCTACACCTGTTGTATTCAGCATTTCACTGTGAGGTCCACCTACACCTGTTGTATTCAGCATTTCACTGTGAGGTCTACTACACCTGTTGTATTCAGCATTTCACTGTGAGGTCCACCTACACCTGTTGTATTCAGCATTTCACTGTAAGGTCCACCTACACCTGTTGTATTCAGCATTTCACTGTAAGGTCCACCTACACCTGTTGTATTCAGCATTTCACTGTGAGGTCCACTACACGTGTTGTATTCAGCATTTCACTGTGAGATCCACCTACACCTGTTGTATTCAGCATTTCACTGTGAGGTCCACCTACACCTGTTGTATTCAGCATTTCACTGTGAGGTCCACCTACACCTGTTGTATTCAGCATTTCACTGTGAGGTCCACCTACACCTGTTGTATTCAGCATTTCACTGTGAGGTCCACCTACACCTGTTGTATTCAGCATTTCACTGTGAGGTCTACTACACCTGTTGTATTCAGCATTTCACTGTGAGGTCTACCTACACCTGTTGTATTCAGCATTTCACTGTGAGGTCCACCTACACCTGTTGTATTCAGCATTTCACTGTGAGGTCTACTACACCTGTTGTATTCAGCATTTCACTGTGAGGTCTACCTACACCTGTTGTATTCAGCATTTCACTGTGAGGTCCACCTACACCTGTTGTATTCAGCATTTCACTGTGAGGTCTACTACACCTGTTGTATTCAGCATTTCACTGTGAGGTCCACCTACACCTGTTGTATTCAGCATTTCACTGTGAGGTCCACCTACACCTGTTGTATTCAGCATTTCACTGTGAGGTCCACCTACACCTGTTGTATTCAGCATTTCACTGTGAGGTCCACTACACCTGTTGTATTCAGCATTTCACTGTGAGATCCACCTACACCTGTTGTATTCAGCATTTCACTGTGAGGTCCACCTACACCTGTTGTATTCAGCATTTCACTGTGAGGTCCACTACACCTGTTGTATTCAGCATTTCACTGTGAGGTCTACCTACACCTGTTGTATTCAGCATTTCACTGTGAGGTCTTCCTACACCTGTTGTATTCAGCATTTCACTGTGAGGTCTACTACACCTGTTGTATTCAGCATTTCACTGTGAGGTCTACCTACACCTGTTGTATTCAGCATTTCACTGTGAGGTCCACCTACACCTGTTGTATTCAGCATTTCACTGTGAGGTCTACTACACCTGTTGTATTCAGCATTTCACTGTGAGGTCTACTACACCTGTTGTATTCAGCATTTCACTGTGAGGTCTACTACACCTGTTGTATTCAGCATTTCACTGTGAGGTCTACTACACCTGTTGTATTCAGCATTTCACTGTGAGGTCTACTACACCTGTTGTATTCAGCATTTCACTGTGAGGTCTACTACACCTGTTGTATTCAGCATTTCACTGTAAGGTCTACTACACCTGTTGTATTCAGCATTTCACTGTGAGGTCTACTACACCTGTTGTATTCAGCATTTCACTGTAAGGTCTACTACACCTGTTGTATTCAGCATTTCACTGTGAGGTCTACTACACCTGTTGTATTCAGCATTTCACTGTGAGGTCTACTACACCTGTTGTATTCAGTATTTCACTGTAGGGTCTACTACACCTGTTGTATTCAGCATTTCACTGTAAGGTCTACTACACCTGTTGTATTCAGCATTTCACTGTAAGGTCTACTACACCTGTTGTATTCAGCATTTCACTGTGAGGTCTTCTACACCTGTTGTATTCAGCATTTCACTGTGAGGTCTACCTACACCTGTTGTATTCAGCATTTCACTGTGAGGTCCACCTACACCTGTTGTATTCAGCATTTCACGGTAAGGTCTACCTACACCTGTTTTATTCAGCATTTCACTGTAAGGTCTACCTACACCTGTTGTATTCATCATTTCACTGTAAGGTCTGTTGTATTCAGCATTTCACTATAAGGTCTACTACACCTGTTGTATTCAGCATTTCACTGTAAGGTCTACTACACCTGTTGTATTCAGCATTTCACTGTAAGGTCTACTACACCTGTTGTATTCAGCATTTCACTGTAAGGTCTACTACACCTGTTGTATTCAGCATTTCACTGTGAGGTCTACTACACCTGTTGTATTCAGCATTTCACTGTGAGGTCTACTACACCTGTTGTATTCAGCATTTCACTGTGAGGTCTACTACACCTGTTGTATTCAGCATTTCACTGTGAGGTCTACTACACCTGTTGTATTCAGCATTTCACTGTGAGGTCTACTACACCTGTTGTATTCAGCATTTCACTGTGAGGTCTACCTACACCTGTTGTATTCGGCGCATGTGACAAATATCATTTGTTTTAATTTGATATGTAAATATCATTTACGTTGCCTGCCGACTCAGCCTGGATTTAATTCCACTGCTTCATGGATCACGACATACATTCAGTCTGAAACAAACCGTCCCAGAAGTAGTTTGTGTGACTTCAAAATGAGTCAGCGATTGGATGGTCTCTAACCAATCAGAGCATCAAAGTTGACGACGTCATAATATAGGCTGGCTCGGTTTCATCGACCAATCAGATACGGTCAGAATGTGTTCCCATTCTAGAACTCATGGGGCAGGGAGGCTAATCTGGACTGATGGTAAAGAGGAAACATCAGTTGGCCAGAGAGGTGTGGATGGGTTACCAGAGAGGTGTGGATGGGTTGCCAGAGAGGTGTGGATGGGTTGCCAGAGAGGTGTGGATTGGTTGCCAGAGAGGTGTGGATGGGTTGCCAGAGAGGTGTGGATTGGTTGCCAGAGAGGTGTGGATGGGTTGCCAGAGAGGTGTGGATGGGTTACCAGAGAGGTGTGGATGGGTTGCCAGAGAGGTGTGGATGGGTTACCAGAGAGGTGTGGATGGGTTGCCAGAGAGGTGTGGATTGGTTGCCAGAGAGGTGTGGATGGGTTACCAGAGAGGTGTGGATGGGTTACCAGAGAGGTGTGGATGGGTTGCCAGAGAGGTGTGGATGGGTTGCCAGAGAGGTGTGGATTGGTTGCCAGAGAGGTGTGGATGGGTTGCCAGAGAGGTGTGGATGGGTTGCCAGAGAGGTGTGGATGGGTTACCAGAGAGGTGTGGATGGGTTGCCAGAGAGGTGTGGATTGGTTGCCAGAGAGGTGTGGATGGGTTGCCAGAGAGGTGTGGATTGGTTGCCAGAGAGGTGTGGATGGGTTGCCAGAGAGGTGTGGATGGGTTGCCAGAGAGGTGTGGATGGGTTGCCAGAGAGGTGTGGATGGGTTGCCAGAGAGGTGTGGATTGGTTGCCAGAGAGGTGTGGATGGGTTACCAGAGAGGTGTGGACGGGTTACCAGAGAGGTGTGGATGGGTTGGATGGGTTAGAGAGGTGTGGATGGGTTACCAGAGAGGTGTGGATGGGTTACCAGAGAGGTGTGGATGGGTTACCAGAGAGGTGTGGATGGGTTACCAGAGAGGTGTGGATGGGTTACCAGAGAGGTGTGGATGGGTTACCAGAGAGGTGTGGATGGGTTACCAGAGAGGTGTGGATTGGTTGCCAGAGAGGTGTGGATGGGTTACCAGAGAGGTGTGGATGGGTTACCAGAGAGGTGTGGATGGGTTGCCAGAGAGGTGTGGATGGGTTACCAGAGAGGTGTGGATGGGTTACCAGAGAGGTGTGGATGGGTTACCAGAGAGGTGTGGATGGGTTACCAGAGAGGTGTGGATGGGTTACCAGAGAGGTGTGGATGGGTTACCAGAGAGGTGTGGATGGGTTGCCAGAGAGGTGTGGATGGGTAGCCAGGCTAACGTTTATATGCTGGGTTGAAAAAATATTAAAAGTAGGTATTTATGTGTCCACAGTATATTTTATTTTATTTAACATTTGTTTAACTTTTATTTAACTAGGCAAATTAGTTTTTAAGAATACATTCTTATTTACAATGACAGCCCGAGTTGTTTGTCTAGCTGTAGGAGGTGTGTTGTTGAAGTTAAATGGGCTCGTGTGTACAGTACTGGACTGGACTGGATGGAGAATCTGCGGCAGAATTCATTCATCTCTCAAAGTTTTAGAGACGATATTAGAGGTGGTTGTTGTGCAGAACAGAGCGGTTCCCTAGAGGTGTCAACAACTCTGTCTTGCTGCAGCTAGTTATGCTGTTATATCCACTTCATTCTTTTCTATCTCTACGACCAAATCCCTCCGAGATGTTTTGTCTGACTTCTGGAACAGGTGTTCAACTCATTTACTCCTATTGGACAGGAGAGCACAGCGGCTGCGACAGTGGAGAAAGCAACAACGTCTAACACCGAGTCAGAGAGACAACGTTTAACCCTAATCGGACTCAGAGCACAATATAGTTTAAATCCACCCTCCTATCAGAGCACAATATAGTTTAAATCCCCCCTCCTATCGTACTAACCAGTTCTGACATCAGAGAGTTAGTACCGCAGAGAGACTGGCTTGCATTTCCTTTGTCAAGCCTCTCATGATGATGTCAGAGAACCACACTGTAAAACAAACACATGGGACAGATACTGTCTTTCATCTAAAGAGCCTATCTGATTGGTTCGTTCCAGAATGACGCTTTGGTTCGTTCCAACCTATTCTATTCAGTTTTTTTTCTGAAATTAAATAACGAATATGACACAGTATCATTTTAAATAATTGAATGAAAGCTTTTAAATTGCTTTCGACACCTCATGTACACCTCATTGATTTAAGTGCTTCTAGTCCAATTGAAGTAATGTGGAGATGTAATTCCAAAGTGAGAAATGTACTTGGTACAACATGAAGAAATGGTTTGTATGTATATATATATATATATATACAGTGCCTTGCGAAAGTATTCGGCCCCCTTGAACTTTGCGACCTTTTGCCACATTTCAGGCTTCAAACATAAAGATATAAAACTGTATTTTTTTGTGAAGAATCAACAACAAGTGGGACACAATGATGAAGTGGGACGACATTTATTGGATATTTCAAACTTTTTTAACAAATCAAAAACTGAAAAATTGGGCGTGCAAAATTGCAGTCAGTAGAATAATGTAGAGTTGTTTAGAGTTGTCAGTCAGTAGAATAATGTAGAGTAGTTTAGAGTTGTCAGTCAGTAGAATAATGTAGAGTAGTTTAGAGTTGTCAGTCAGTAGAATAATGTAGAGTAGTTTAGAGTTGTCAGTCAGTAGAATAATGTAGAGTAGTTTAGAGTTGTCAGGTAGTAGAATAATGTAGAGTAGTTTAGAGTTGTCAGGTAGTAGAATAATGTAGAGTAGTTTAGAGTTGTCAGGTAGTAGAATAATGTAGAGTAGTTTAGAGTTGTCAGTAGTTTAGTTTAGTTGTCAGGTAGTAATAATAATGTAGAGTAGTTTAGAGTTGTCAGTCAGTAGAATAATGTAGAGTAGTTTAGAGTTGTCAGGTAGTATAATAATGTAGAGTAGTTTAGAGTTGTCAGGTAGTATAATAATGTAGAGTAGTTTAGAGTTGTCAGGTAGTCATCAGGATTGCCTCTCATTGATTGCACTCGTACGGTGCCAGAAAACAAATAAAATCATATTTAATTTCCATTTCCGTGGTTTCCCACCTCAAAATAACCAGACATAACCAATTGCAATTGCAAGTTACTCCTTTTCTTAAAAAAATGTAAAGTTATTTCAAAATTCTTCAAAATGCTTCTTCAGAAAGTGTAGTTGTGTCAGCCGTTGGGTTCTTGTACAGAGAGTGTATATATGGCCTCTGAGTGCTGCTGGTCAATCAAGTACTTAATCCTCCTGAGGGGCAGGAAATGAATTGAAAATGTCTGGGAAAAATCTTAGTTCCACGAGGACATTTAGAGAGAAAAAAAAAGAAGGTGGAATGTGTCCCAAAATGGCACCCTATTCCCTGTATCGTGCACTACTTTCAACCAGATCATTGCGAACCCTGGTCAAAGATATAGTGCACAATTTAGGGAATAGGGTGTCATTTCGGACACAGCCATGGACTCAAGGTCAGCAAAGTGCTAAATGCTGTTTTTGACTCTCTCCAATCCCAGGGTACCCCTGTTCATACCCCCCTACTGATTAGGACAGAGCGGAGTTGACTACTTTTAAGCTAACTCGCAGAGGGCCCCCTATTGCCTCGGCTGTTAGCCTCATAAAAATGCACGTGTATGGCTGGGTTCGGCTGAGTGAGAGCACATTTCTCTACTTTGCTTCCTGAAGAATAAAGATGTCCGATATTTGATCAGGGAGGAACGCGGCGTGGCCTGTGCCAGTACTTTGTGCTCCAAACGCTAAGCATTGTAAAATGAGGCTGAGCGGAAAATCTCTCTCCCAGAGGCCCTTGCAGCGCACTGTAACATCTTAGTGCAAACCAAATCAGGGTACAGTAAATGTAGGAGCATACCTCCATTTAAACGATGTATTGCTGCTTTCGTCATTTAGGGATTTTTACTCTAAATCGCCAGGAGAATACTTGTTTTTCTCTCTTTCTCTTCCTCCCACCCCTCCCTTTTCTCTCACTCGGTCTTAACAAAGCACAAAGCCTGTTGGATAGGATGATGCCTCTTTTTCTTCAGGAGGTTAAACTCTCTTCTTTTGAGAATCTGTTTGTAGATGTATAACATGGTAATTCTTATCCTAGTCTTTCTTGTTACACAGTTTTTCACCAGCTGTAAGACTGAGGAAATCACAAAGCAATAACCTTGACTTCTGAGTGTGCTATAAAAGGGTCTTCTATCTTTTTTTTTTTTTTTTAAGTATTTCTCAAGTTATTCAGAACTATAGAATGTACATACTAATTTCATAATTTGAATAATATATTGTTCTGGAGTTCTGAGCTATTTAAAGGAATATGATATTATTCAAATATAAAACATTTTGTAACTTGATTTATAAATACATCGTTGACAATTGTCATTACAGATTTTATCTTCAGACGTGGTCTAATCTGACTACTGTGGTGTCTGAGGGTCTAATCTGACTACTGTGGTGTCTGAGGGTCTAATCTGACTACTGTGGTGTCTGATGGTCTAATCTGACTACTGTGGTGTCTGATGGTCTAATCTGACTACTGTGGTGTCTGATGGTCTAATCTGACTACTGTGGTGTCTGAGGGTCTAATCTGACTACTGTGGTGTCTGACAGTCTAATCTGACTACTGTGGTGTCTGATGGTCTAATCTGACTACTGTGGTGTCTGACAGTCTAATCTGACTACTGTGGTGTCTGATGGTCTAATCTGACTAGCAGTAGTCTGATGGTCTAATCTGACTACTGTGGTGTCTGACAGTCTAATCTGACTACTGTGGTGTCTGATGGTCTAATCTGACTACTGTGGTGTCTGATGGTCTAATCTGACTACTGTGGTGTCTGATGGTCTAATCTGACTACTGTGGTGTCTGATGGTCTAATCTGACTACTGTGGTGTCTGATGGTCTAATCTGACTACTGTGGTGTCTGATGGTCTAATCTGACTACTGTGGTGTCTGACAGTCTAATCTGACTACTGTGGTGTCTGATGGTCTAATCTGACTACTGTGGTGTCTGATGGTCTAATCTGACTACTGTGGTGTCTGATGGTCTAATCTGACTACTGTGGTGTCTGATGGTCTAATCTGACTACTGTGGTGTCTGACAGTCTAATCTGACTACTGTGGTGTCTGATGGTCTAATCTGACTACTGTGGTGTCTGATGGTCTAATCTGACTACTGTGGTGTCTGATGGTCTAATCTGACTACTGTGGTGTCTGATGTTCTAATCTGACTACTGTGGTGTCTGATGGTCTAATCTGACTACTGTGGTGTCTGATGGTCTAATCTGACTACTGTGGTGTCTGATGGTCTAATCTGACTACTGTGGTGTCTGATGGTCTAATCTGACTACTGTGGTGTCTGATGGTCTAATCTGACTACTGTGGTGTCTGACAGCCTAATCTGACTACTGTGGTGTCTGATGGTCTAATCTGACTACTGTGGTGTCTGATGGTCTAATCTGACTACTGTGGTGTCTGATGGTCTAATCTGACTACTGTGGTGTCTGACAGTCTAATCTGACTACTGTGGTGTCTGATGGTCTAATCTGACTACTGTGGTGTCTGACAGTCTAATCTGACTACTGTGGTGTCTGACAGTCTAATCTGACTACTGTGGTGTCTGACGGTCTAATCTGACTACTGTGGTGTCTGATGGTCTAATCTGACTACTGTGGTGTCTGACAGTCTAATCTGACTACTGTGGTGTCTGATGGTCTAATCTGACTACTGTGGTGTCTGATGGTCTAATCTGACTACTGTGGTGTCTGATGGTCTAATCTGACTACTGTGGTGTCTGATGGTCTAATCTGACTACTGTGGTGTCTGATGGTCTAATCTGACTACTGTGGTGTCTGATGGTCTAATCTGACTACTGTGGTGTCTGATCTAATCTGACTACTGTGGTGTCTGATGGTCTAATCTGACTACTGTGGTGTCTGACAGTCTGGTCTAATCTGACTACTGTGGTGTCTGATGGTCTAATCTGACTACTGTGGTGTCTGATGTGGTGTCTGAAGTCTGACTACTGTGGTGTCTGACAGTCTAATCTGACTACTGTGGTGTCTGATGGTCTAATCTGACTACTGTGGTGTCTGACAGTCTAATCTGACTACTGTGGTGTCTGACAGTCTAATCTGACTACTGTGGTGTCTGATGGTCTAATCTGACTACTGTGGTGTCTGACGGTCTAATCTGACTACTGTGGTGTCTGATGGTCTAATCTGACTACTGTGGTGTCTGATGGTCTAATCTGACTACTGTGGTGTCTGATATTCTAATCTGACTACTGTGGTGTCTGATGGTCTAATCTGACTACTGTGGTGTCTGATGGTCTAATCTGACTACTGTGGTGTCTGATGGTCTAATCTGACTACTGTGGTGTCTGGTCTAATCTGACTACTGTGGTGTCTGATGGTCTAATCTGACTACTGTGGTGTCTGATGGTCTAATCTGACTACTGTGGTGTCTGATGGTCTAATCTGACTACTGTGGTGTCTGATGGTCTAATCTGACTACTGTGGTGTCTGATGGTCTAATCTGACTACTGTGGTGTCTGATGGTCTAATCTGACTACTGTGGTGTCTGATGGTCTAATCTGACTACTGTGGTGTCTGACGGTCTAATCTGACTACTGTGGTGTCTGATGGTCTAATCTGTCTAATCTGACTACTGTGGTGTCTGATGGTCTAATCTGACTACTGTGGTGTCTGATGGTCTAATCTGACTACTGTGGTGTCTGATGGTCTAATCTGACTACTGTGGAGACTGATGATCTAATCTGACTACTGTGGGGTATGATGGTCTAATCTGACTAGCAGTAGTCTGATGGTCTAATCTGACTACTGTGGTGTCTGATGGTCTAATCTGACTACTGTGGTGTCTGATGGTCTAATCTGACTACTGTGGTGTCTGATGGTCTAATCTGACTACTGTGGTGTCTGAAGGTCTAATCTGACTACTGTGGTGTCTGACAGTCTAATCTGACTACTGTGGTGTCTGTGTCTGACTACTGTGGTGTCTGATGGTCTAATCTGACTACTGTGGTGTCTGAGGGTCTAATCTGACTACTGTGGTGTCTGAGGGTCTAATCTGACTACTGTGGTGTCTGATGGTCTAATCTGACTACTGTGGTGTCTGACGGTCTAATCTGACTACTGTGGTGTCTGACGGTCTAATCTGACTACTGTGGTGTCTGATGGTCTAATCTGACTACTGTGGTGTCTGATGGTCTAATCTGACTACTGCGGTGTCTGATGGTCTAATCTGACTACTGCGGTGTCTGATGGTCTAATCTGACTACTGTGGTGTCTGATGGTCTAATCTGACTACTGTGGTGTCTGATGGTCTAATCTGACTACTGTGGTGTCTGATGGTCTAATCTGACTACTGTGGTATCTGATGGTCTAATCTGACTAGCAGTAGTCTGATTATCCATAGGAAAATCTGTGTGGATTTGAATCTGCAACAACCTCTCTCTCTACAATAGCCTTCAGTTATTCTCTACCTGGTTATTCTCTGAGGTCAATCTGCCTTCAGTTATTCTCTGAGCCTCTCTCTCTACAATAGCTGTTCAGTTATTCTCTCTGACTAGCAGCCTCTCTGACTACAATCTCTGTGTTCAGTTATTCTCTCAGCCTCTCTCTCTACAATAGCCTTCAGTTATTCTCTCAGCCTCTCTCTCTACAATAGCCTTCAGTTATTCTCTCAGCCTCTCTCTCTACAATAGCCTTCAGTTATTCTCTCAGCCTCTCTCTCTACAATAGCCTTCAGTTATTCTCTCAGCCTCTCTCTGCAATAGCCTTCAGTTATTCTCTCAGTCTCCTCTCCTCTGTCCCAACATTTCTTTCAATTCAATATTTCATTACGGACGTCTCTGGAGATTATAGTGCAGTACGCAAAGAAATCTATAGATCTAAATAAAACAATTTAAAACCATAATGAAGCATTCTCTCAGGCCTCCAATCACAACACATTTCAGTGATTCTATGGTGGGATTCTGAAAGATGAAAACTGTAAATAAGACAACAGTTCTGAGCTTAGTGAAAACACATTGCGTTTTTCATTTAACAAAAATCAATCTAATTTATTGTTGGCTTTTGTCAGCTATATAATTTTTTTATACATCAGTTAGATTGAATGCTGATCCGTGGACAACATCATCACCACATAGTACTCATATATAGTATATTTGTCACGCTTTGGTCATTGTATTTTGTGTTTTTGGTATATGTTTGGGTAAACCAGGGTGTCCCACATGGGTTTATATGTTGTGTTTCGTATTGGGGTTTGTAGAATTATTGTGTATGATTAGGGGTGTGTCTACAAAAAACCTTGGCTGCCTGGCCTCCAATCACAATCAGAGTCAGGTGCTTGTCGTTGTCTCTGAAAGAGAAAACCGTAAAAGACAGCCTGAGTTCGTGAGCTTTGTGGGTGTTTGTTCCTGTCTTAGTGTTTAACAATAGGCTGTAATTAGTTCAATTTATTGTTTGTTGTTTTCATATACATTTATTTCATACATTATTTTAATTAAAGTCACCGTAACCTACACGCTGCATTTCGTACTCGTTACAATATTCATATTTTCAGATCATGCTACAGTTATCAAGTCTATCAGCATTGGTAATTTCCTTTCCTTTCTTAGTTATTCCAGATATACCTCGACGAAGAGAAGTTCAAAAGGTCTAACAGTCTATAATCTATTCGTAATGATCTATTTATGTTTCGGGGGTTCAACCTTGGGTATCACGATGTCATCGCCCTACTACCTGGGAATCACGTTTTTTTAATGGTGGGGTCACGACCTGGTGGTTGTCTGCTTCCTCTCAGCCTTGACCAACACTGCTGCCTGGTTATGTGAATGATCCATGGTAAAATACGACACTTCTCTTTTAATAATGATGAGATTCTTTCACTCGTAATGCCAGAGGAGTCTATATATATATATAGTTTAAATAAAGGTTAAATAAAATAAACACAAATAAAAAATATACATGTCGAGGCTTTGTGACAACGTGCGTCTAGGTGGTTGGAGTCAGGCGCAGGAGAGGAGGGATGTCTGAGGAGCGTGTTTTTAATAAGAAAGTCCACCAACACAGGAATGGCACAATCAAAAGGTACAACGCCCTCGACAACAGAAAACCCGTACAAACGTAGGGAGGAACAAACAAAGGTCCGACACTCCTGTACTTCAGAACCCGTGAAAACAAATAACGGTTATACTTAAACAATTGTAACGACGTTCTTCGTTTGTAGAAAGAGAGTCGGACCGAAATGCAGAGTGGTGGTTACTCATGACTTTAATGAAAAAAGTGACACATGAAATAACTATACAAATACAAAAACAACAAACGTAACGTGAAACCTAATTACAGCCTATCTGGTGAAACTACACAGAGACAGGAACAATCACCCACGAAATACACAGAAAAACCCAGGCTACCTAAATACGGTTCCCAATCAGAGACAACAAGAATCACCTGACTCTGATTGAGAACCGCCTCAGGCAGCCAAGCCTATACTAGACACACCCCTAATCAACCACAATCCCAATGCCTACAAAAACCCCAATAAGACAATACAATAACCCCATGTCACACCCTGGCCTGAACAAATAATTAAAGAAAACACAAAATACTAAGACCAAGGCGTGACACCATGTTTAATAATAATTAATGTTTAATAATACTACATGTTTAATGATACTACATGTTTAATGATACACCATATATAATAATACTAACCTAGTAGTATAGTAACCTACACAGAAATGACCTCACAATCAACGACTAATCAGGCAACAGGTTACAATTATACACACAGAAATGAATTGCAAATGAAACCAGGTGTGAAACAGAACCAAAGACAAAAAACAAACCCTAGTCAGGTTGACGACCTGAAACAAAGGCCCTGGTAACCCTAGTCAGTTTGACTACCTGAAACAAAGGCCCTGGTAACCCTAGTCAGGTTGACGACCTGAAACAAAGGCCCTGGTAACCCTAGTCAGGTTGACTACCTGAAACAAAGGCCCTGGTAACCCTAGTCAGGTTGACTACCTGAAACAAAGGCCCTGGTAACCCTAGTCAGGTTGACTACCTGAAACAAAGGCCCTGGTAACCCTAGTCAGGTTGACTACCTGAAACAAAGGCCCTGGTAACCCTAGTCAGGTTGACTACCTGAAACAAAGGCCCTGGTAACCCTAGTCAGGTTGACTACCTGAAACAAAGGCCCTGGTAACCCTAGTCAGGTTGACTACCTGAAACAAAGGCCCTGGTAACCCTAGTCAGGTTGACTACCTGAAACAAAGGCCCTGGTAACCCTAGTCAGGTTGACTACCTGAAACAAAGGCCCTGGTAACCCTAGTCAGGTTGACTACCTGAAACAAAGGCCCTGGTAACCCTAGTCAGGTTGACTACCTGAAACAAAGGCCCTGGTAACCCTAGTCAGGTTGACTACCTGAAACAAAGGCCCTGGTAACCCAGTGTCTGCATGGATCCTCCTTTGGTAACAAAAGGCACCCTAGTCAAGAAAAAAACTAATCATGTTATGTTATGTCTCATATTTAACGATGGACACAAGAAATACAACTATGAATGGAGTTGGTTGGTTTGATGTTGAACTCACTGAGGGCTTGATGGTCTTTGTCACAAAGGCCCTGCGGTCTTTTCAAAACAATACATTTGTTTTTCTCCGTGTTGCCTTTTTCTACACGGCTTTTCATTTTTTTATATCTTCTTTTTTTTTCTTCTTCCATTTTGTGAAAACTGTGAAGTCTCCCCTGACGAGGTGTGATTGGTGTGGGACCCCGAGTCTGTTTCACTTCATCTAGGATTCTCAGCAAGCAAACCCAACTGCTGATTAATGTGGATTACACTGTTTGCCTCAGTGGTATTAACTCAAAGTTAAATTGTCTTAAATGGAAGAAGAACTAGTTTCATCCTTTTAAACGCTGTACTGAAGTCTCACTAGCTGATCATGTTGGCTCTCACTATTAGAAACTGTACTTGTGTCAGGTGACCGTGACAGATATAATTGATTGTTATTTTTTAGAGCATTAATTAAAAGTCATTTAGCGGTCTCTCTTGAATAAAACCCTATGGATGATTCTGCTCAACAAAGGAGGAAATATTTGGTGTTTATGTGACTGTGCCTCGCTGGAAAACGACATCCAGGCAGAGAATCATTAACACAGGAAGTGCTATACATTTGATCCTGTTCTCCGTGAACTCTATCAAAGCCCGAGTGGAGGAGGAAGAACGGCTCAGATGATTAGCAGTGTGGTTTGGTTTTCATTTAATAAACACATTCTTAATAAAAAAATACAGTCTGTTCCTGTCATCTAACTATCTCTCCTACCTCCTCCTACCCCCTCCTACCCCTCCTCCTACCCACATCCTACCCCCTCCTACCTCCTCCTCCTACCCCCTCCTACCTCCTCCTACCCCCTCCTACCTCCTCCTACCCCCCTCCACCGAAACCCTTCATCATGGCTTGACCCCCTCCTACCTCCTCCTACCCCCCCTACCCCCTCCTACCTCCTCCTACCCCTCCTACCTCCTCCTACCCCCCCCCCACCCCCTCCACCTGAAACCCTTCATCATGGCTCCTACCCCTTCTACCTCCTCCTACCCGCTCCTACCCCTCCTACCTCCTCCTACCCCCTCCTACCTCCCCCTACCCCTCCCACCCCTCCACTCCTCCTACCCCTCCTACCCCTCCTACCTCCTCCTACCCCCCACCTACCCCTTCTACCTCCTCCTACCCCCTCCTACCCCCTCCTACCCCCTCCTACCTCCACTTCTTACCCCTCCACCTGAAACCCTTTCTGATGGCTCTACCTCCTCCTACCCCCTCCACCTGAAACCCTTCATGATGGCTATACCTCCTCCTCCCCTCCCTACCTCCACCTCAAACCCCTCTACCTGAAACCCTTTCTGATGGCTCTACCTCCTCCTACCTCCTCCTAACTCCTCCTACCCCTCCTACCCTCCTACCTCCTACCCCCCCCACCTGAAACCCTTTATCATGGCTATACCTCCACCTCTTCCCCCTGTACCTGAAACCCTTTATCATGGCTATACCTCCACCTCCTACCTCCTACCCCCTACCTCCTATTATTATTATATTACCCTCCACCTGGCTACCTTTCCTCATGGCTCTACCTCCTCCTCCTACCCCTCCACCTGAACCTTTCTCATGGCTCTACCTCCTCCTCCTCCTCCTCCTACCTCCTACCCCCTCCACCTGAACCTTTCTCATGGCTCTACCTCCTCCTCCTACCTCCTACCTCCTACCCCTCCACCTGAACCTTTCTAATGGCTCTACCTCCTCCTCCTCCTACCTCCTACCCCTCCACCTGAAACTTTCTCATGGCTCCTCCTCCTCCTACCCCCCTCCACCTGAACCTTTATCATGGCTCTACCTCCTCCTCCTCCTCCTCCTCCTCCTCCCCCTCCTCCCCTCCTCCTCCTCCCCCCTCCTACCCCTGAACCTTTCTCATGGCTCTACCTCTTCCTCCTACCTCCTCCTGCTCCTCCTACCCCCTCCACCTGAAACCCTTCATCATGGTTCTACCTCCTCCTCCTCCTACCTCCTACCCCTCCTCCTCCTACCTCCTACCCCCTCCACCTGAAACCCTTTCTCATGGCTCTACCTCCTCCTCCTCCTACCCCTTTCTCCTCCTCCTCCTACCCCCTCCACCTGAAACCCTTTCTCATGGCTCTACCTCCTCCTCCTACCTCCTCCTCCTCCTCCACCTGAAACCCTTTCTCATGGCTCTACCTCCTTCTCCTCCTCCTCCTCCTCCTCCTCCACCTGAAACCATTTCTCATGGCTCTACCTCCTCCTCCTACCTACTCCTCCTCCTCCTAACTCCTCCTCCTACCTCCTACCCCCTCCTCCTCCTCCTACCCCCTACTCCCTCCACCTCCCCTCCTGGCCTACCCCTCCTCCTCCTACCCCCTTTCTCATGGCCTACCCCTCTCCTCCTACCTCCCCTCCCCTCCACCTGAAACCCTTTCTCATGGCTCTACCTCCTCCTCCTACCTCCTCCCCTCCCCCTCCTCCTCCACCTGAAACCCTTTCTCATGGCTCTACCTCCTCCTCCTCCTCCTACCTCCTCCTCCTCCTCCTCCTCCTCCTCCTCCTCCTCCTACCCCCCACCTGAAACCCTTTCTCATGGCTCTACCTCCTCCTCCTACCTCCTCCTCCTCCTACCTCCTCCTCCTCCTCCTCCACCTGAAACCCTTTCTCATGGCTACTCCTCCTCCTCCTCCTCCTCCTCCTCCCCCTCCCCTACCTACTACCCCCTCCACCTGAAACCCTTTCTCATGGCTCTACCTCCTCCTCCTCCTACCTCCTC
>NW_025746396.1:0-17500 GCF_021184085.1 Oncorhynchus gorbuscha
GACGGACCTACAGGTCTTTAGAACTGAGAGACTGACCTCAGGTCTTTAGAACTGAGAGACTGAGGTCTTTAGAACTGAGAGACACCTACAGGTCTTTAGGTCTTTAGAACTGAGAGACTGACCTGTAGGTCTTTAGAACTGAGAGACTGACCTACAGGTCTTTAGAACTGAGAGACTGACCTGTAGGTCTTTAGAACTGAGAGACTGACCTGTAGGTCTTTAGAACTGAGAGACTGACCTGTAGGTCTTTAGAACTGAGAGACTGACCTGTAGGTCTTTAGAACTGAGAGACTGACCTGTAGGTCTTTAGAACTGAGAGACTGACCAGTAGGTCTTTAAAACTGAGAGACTGACCTAGGTCTTTAGAACTGAGAGACTGACCTGTAGGTCTTTAGAACTGAGAGACTGACCTGTAGTCTTTAGGAGAGACGACCAGTAGGTCTTTAGAACTGAGAGACTGACCTCTAGGTCTTTAGTCTTTAGAACTGAGAGACTGACCTGTAGGTCTTTAGAACTGAGAGACTGACCAGTATGTCTTTAGAACTGACCTGTAGGTCTTTAGAACTGAGAGACTGACCTTTAGAACTAGGTCTTTAGAACTGAGAGACTGACCTGTAGGTCTTTAGAACTGAGAGACTGACCTGAACTGAGGTCTTTAGAACTGAGAGACTGACCTGTAGGTCTTTAGAACTGAGAGACTGACCTGAACTGTAGGTCTTTAGAACTGTCTTTAGAACTGAGAGACTGGAACTGTAGGTCTTTAGACTGGACCTACAGGTCTTTAGAACTGAGAGAGACCAGTAGGTCTTTAGAACTGACCTACAGGTCTTTAGAACTGAGAGACTGACCAGTAGGTCTTTCTTTAGAACTGAGAGAAATGAGAGACTGACCAGTAGGTCTTTAAAACTGAGAGACTGACCAGTAGGTCTTTAGAACTGAGAGACTGACCTACAGGTCTTTAGAACTGAGAGACTGACCAGTAGGTCTTTAAAACTGAGAGACTGACCTGTAGGTCTTTAGAACTGAGAGACTGACCAGTATGTCTTTAGAACTGAGAGACTGACCTGTAGGTCTTTAGAACTGAGAGACTGACCTGTAGGTCTTTAGAACTGAGGTCTTTAGAACTGACCAGTATGTCTTTAGAACTGAGAGACTGACCTGTAGGTCTTTAGAACTGAGAGACTGACCAGTAGGTCTTTAGAACTGAGAGACTGACCTGTAGGTCTTTAGAACTGAGAGACTGACCAGTATGTATTTAAATGTCTTTAAATACCGTTATGTCTTTAAATGTAATGAAATGTCTTTATATGTCTTTTAAATGTCTTGAAATGTCCTTGAAATGTCCTCTCTGACACTAAGACAAGGGTCTACAGTAGCTCTACAGCCAGCCCCAGTCCTCTCTGACACTAAGACAAGGAGCTACAGTAGCTCTACAGCCAGGCCCAGTCCTCTCTGACACTAAGACAAGGAGCTACAGTAGCTCTACAGCCAGGCCCAGTCCTCTCTGACACTAAGACAAGGAGCTACAGTAGCTCTACAGCCAGGCCCAGTCCGCTATGACACTAAGACAAGGAGCTACAGTAGCTCTGCGGCCAGCCCCAGTCCTCTCTGACACTAAGACAAGGGGCTACAGTAGCTCTACAGCCAGGCCCAGTCCTCTATGACACTAAGACAAGGAGCTACAGTAGCTCTGCAGCCAGCCCCAGTCCTCTATGACACTAAGACAAGGAGCTACAGTAGCTCTACAGCCAGGCCCAGTCCTCTATGACACTAAGACAAGGGGCTACAGTAGCTCTGCAGCCACGCCCAGTCACCCCATGTTACCTCTCTGACACTAAGACAAGGGGCTACAGTAGCTCTGCAGCCAGCCCCAGTCCTCTATGACACTAAGACAAGAAGCTACAGTAGCTCTACAGCCAGCCCCAGTCCTCTCTGACACTAAGACAAGGAGCTACAGTAGCTCTACAGCCAGGCCCAGTCCTCTCTGACAATAAGACAAGGGGCTACAGTAGCTCTACATCCAGCCCCAGTCCTCTCTGACACTAAGACAAGGGGCTACAGTAGCTCTACCGCCAGCCCCAGTCCTCTCTGACACTAAGACAAGGGGCTACAGTAGCTCTGCGGCCAGCCCCAGTCCTCTCTGACACTAAGACAAGGGGCTACAGTAGCTCTACAGCCAGACCCAGTCCTCTCTGACACTAAGACAAGGGGCTACAGTAGCTCTACAGCCAGACCCAGTCCTCTCTGACACTAAGACAAGGAGCTACAGTAGCTCTACAGCCAGACCCAGTCCTCTCTGACACTAAGACAAGGGGCTACAGTAGCTCTGCGGCCAGCCCCAGTCCTCTCTGACACAAAGACAAGGGGCTACAGTAGCTCTACAGCCAGACCCAGTCCTCTCTGACACTAAGACAAGGGGCTACAGTAGCTCTGCAGCCACGCCCAGTAACCCCATGTTACCTCTCTGACACTACACTCAACACAGGTTCAGGTAGAGGACTCAGTGTTTGACCTGTATCCTCCCTCAACACAGGTTCAGGTAGAGGACTCAGTGGTCCTGAGGAGGACAGAACACAGGGGAGACCAGTCATACTGTACGCCCAGTCGTTCTGAGGACAGCACAGAGAGAGGGGAGACCAGACCACTGCATTTCAGCCATATGGAATAGAAAGACACTCAGAGAGAGGGGAGACCAGACCACTGCATTTCAGCCATATGGAATAGAAAGACACTCAGAGAGAGGGGAGACCAGACCACTGCATTTCAGCCATATGGAATAGAAAGACACTCAGAGAGAGGGGAGACCAGACCACTGCATTTCAGCCATATGGAATAGAAAGACACTCAGAGAGAGGGGAGACCAGACCACTGCATTTCAGCCATATGGAATAGAAAGACACTCAGAGAGAGGGGAGACCAGACCACTGCATTTCAGCCATATGGAATAGAAAGACACTCAGAGAGAGGGGAGACCAGACCACTGCATTTCAGCCATATGGAATAGAAAGACACTCAGAGAGAGGGGAGACCAGACCACTGCATTTCAGCCATATGGAATAGAAAGACACTCAGAGAGAGGGGAGACCAGACCACTGCATTTCAGCCATATGGAATAGAAAGACACTCAGAGAGAGGGGAGACCAGACCACTGCATTTCAGCCATATGGAATAGAAAGACACTCAGAGAGAGGGGAGACCAGACCACTGCATTTCAGCCATATGGAATAGAAAGACACTCAGAGAGAGGGGAGACCAGACCACTGCATTTCAGCCATATGGAATAGAAAGACACTCAGAGAGAGGGGAGACCAGACCACTGCATTTCAGCCATATGGAATAGAAAGACACTCAGAGAGAGGGGAGACCAGACCACTGCATTTCAGCCATATGGAATAGAAAGACACTCAGAGAGAGGGGAGACCAGACCACTGCATTTCAGCCATATGGAATAGAAAGACACTCAGAGAGAGGGGAGACCAGACCACTGCATTTCAGCCATATGGAATAGAAAGACACTCAGAGAGAGGGGAGACCAGACCACTGCATTTCAGCCATATGGAATAGAAAGACACTCAGAGAGAGGGGAGACCAGACCACTGCATTTCAGCCATATGGAATAGAAAGACACTCAGAGAGAGGGGAGACCAGACCACTGCATTTCAGCCATATGGAATAGAAAGACACTCAGAGAGAGGGGAGACCAGACCACTGCATTTCAGCCATATGGAATAGAAAGACACTCAGAGAGAGGGGAGACCAGACCACTGCATTTCAGCCATATGGAATAGAAAGACACTCAGAGAGAGGGGAGACCAGACCACTGCATTTCAGCCATATGGAATAGAAAGACACTCAGAGAGAGGGAGGAGACCAGACCACTGCATTTCAGCCATATGGAATAGAAAGACACTCAGAGAGAGGGAGAGACCAGACCACTGCATTTCAGCCATATGGAATAGAAAGACACTCAGAGAGAGGGGAGACCAGACCACTGCATTTCAGCCATATGGAATAGAAAGACACTCAGAGAGAGGACAGAGAGACCAGACCACTGCATTTCAGCCATATGGAATAGAAAGACACTCAGAGAGAGGGGAGACCAGACCACTGCATTTCAGCCATATGGAATAGAAAGACACTCAGAGAGATGGATGAGAGGACTCACAAAGACAAAGAGACCAGACCACTGCATTTCAGCCATATGGAATAGAAAGACACTCAGAGAGAGGGGAGACCAGACCACTGCATTTCAGCCATATGGAATAGAAAGACACTCAGAGAGAGGGGAGACCAGACCACTGCATTTCAGCCATATGGAATAGAAAGACACTCAGAGAGAGGGGAGACCAGACCACTGCATTTCAGCCATATGGAATAGAAAGACACTCAGAGAGAGGGATGAGACCAGACCACTGCATTTCAGCCATATGGAATAGAAAGACACTCAGAGAGAGGGATGAGACCAGACCACTGCATTTCAGCCATATGGAATAGAAAGACACTCAGAGAGAGGGGAGACCAGACCACTGCATTTCAGCCATATGGAATAGAAAGACACTCAGAGAGAGGGGAGACCAGACCACTGCATTTCAGCCATATGGAATAGAAAGACACTCAGAGAGAGGTAGAAGATCTGTTAATAAAACTCAAACACAGACTCCCAGAGACAGAGATGGAGGAGGAGGACAGACTCCCAGAGACAGAGATGGAGGAGAAGGACAGACTCCCAGAGACAGAGATGGAGGAGAAGGACAGACTCCCAGAGACAGAGATGGAGGAGAAGGACAGACTCCCAGAGACAGAGATGGAGGAGAAGGACAGACTCCCAGAGACAGAGATGGAGGAGAAGGACAGACTCCCAGAGACAGAGATGGAGGAGAAGGACAGACTCCCAGAGACAGAGATAGATGAGAAGGACAGACTCCCAGAGACAGAGATAGATGAGAAGGACAGACTCACAAAGACAAAGATGGAGGAGAAATACAGACTCCCAGAGACAGAGATGGATGAGAAGGACAGACTCACAAAGACAAAGATGGAGGAGAAATACAGACTCCCAGAGACAGAGATGGATGAGAAGGACAGACTCACAAAGACAGAGATGGAGGAGAAGGACAGACTCCCAGAGACAGAGATGGATGAGAAGGACAGACTCCCAGAGACAGAGATGGATGAGAAGGACAGACTCCCAGAGACAGAGATGGATGAGAAGGACAGACTCCCAGAGACAGAGATGGATGAGAAGGACAGACTCACAAAGACAAAGATGGAGGAGAAATACAGACTCCCAGAGACAGAGATGGAGGAGAAGGACAGACTCCCAGAGACAGAGATGGATGAGAAGGACAGACTCCCAGAGACAGAGATGGATGAGAAGGACAGACTCACAAAGACAAAGATGGAGGAGAAGGACAGACTCCCAGAGACAGAGATGGATGAGAAGGACAGACTCCCAGAGACAGAGATGGATGAGAAGGACAGACTCCCAGAGACAGAGATAGATGAGAAGGACAGACTCACAAAGACAAAGATGGAGGAGAAATACAGACTCCCAGAGACAGAGATGGATGAGAAGGACAGACTCACAAAGACAAAGATGGAGGAGAAATACAGACTCCCAGAGACAGAGATGGATGAGAAGGACAGACTCACAAAGACAGAGATGGAGGAGAAGGACAGACTCCCAGAGACAGAGATGGATGAGAAGGACAGACTCCCAGAGACAGAGATGGATGAGAAGGACAGACTCCCAGAGACAGAGATGGATGAGAAGGACAGACTCCCAGAGACAGAGATGGATGAGAAGGACAGACTCACAAAGACAAAGATGGAGGAGAAATACAGACTCCCAGAGACAGAGATGGAGGAGAAGGACAGACTCCCAGAGACAGAGATGGATGAGAAGGACAGACTCCCAGAGACAGAGATGGATGAGAAGGACAGACTCACAAAGACAAAGATGGAGGAGAAGGACAGACTCCCAGAGACAGAGATGGATGAGAAGGACAGACTCCCAGAGACAGAGATGGATGAGAAGGACAGACTCCCAGAGACAGAGATAGATGAGAAGGACAGACTCACAAAGACAAAGATGGAGGAGAAATACAGACTCCCAGAGACAGAGATGGATGAGAAGGACAGACTCCCAGAGACAGAGATGGATGAGAAGGACAGACTCACAAAGACAAACAGATGGATGAGAAGGACAGACTCCCAGAGACAGAGATGGATGAGAAGGACAGACTCCAGAGACAGAGATGGATGAGAAGGACAGACTCCCAGAGACAGAGATGGATGAGAAGGACAGACTCCCAGAGACAGAGATGGATGAGAAGGACAGACTCCCAGAGACAGAGATGGATGAGAAGGACAGACTCCCAGAGACAGAGATGGATGAGAAGGACAGACTCACAAAGACAAAGATGGAGGAGAAATACAGACTCCCAGAGACAGAGATGGAGGAGAAGGACAGACTCCCAGAGACAGAGATGGATGAGAAGGACAGACTCCCAGAGACAGAGATGGATGAGAAGGACAGACTCACAAAGACAAAGATGGAGGAGAAGGACAGACTCCCAGAGACAGAGATGGATGAGAAGGACAGACTCCCAGAGACAGAGATGGATGAGAAGGACAGACTCACAAAGACAGAGATGGAGGAGAAGTACAGACTCCCAGAGACAGAGATGGATGAGAAGGACAGACTCCCAGAGACAGAGATGGATGAGAAGGACAGACTCCCAGAGACAGAGATGGATGAGAAGGACAGATGGATGGATGAGAAGGACAGACTCCCAAGACAGAGATGGATGAGAAGGACAGACTCCAGAGATGGATGAGAAGGACAGAGAGACAGAGATGGATGAGAAGGACAGACTCCCAGAGACAGAGATGGATGAGAAGGACAGACTCCCAGAGACAGAGATGGATGAGAAGGACAGACTCCCAGAGACAGAGATGGATGAGAAGGACAGACTCACAAAGACAAAGATGGAGGAGAAATACAGACTCCCAGAGACAGAGATGGAGGAGAAGGACAGACTCCCAGAGACAGAGATGGATGAGAAGGACAGACTCCCAGAGACAGAGATGGATGAGAAGGACAGACTCACAAAGACAAAGATGGAGGAGAAGGACAGACTCCCAGAGACAGAGATGGATGAGAAGGACAGACTCCCAGAGACAGAGATGGATGAGAAGGACAGACTCACAAAGACAGAGATGGAGGAGAAGTACAGACTCCCAGAGACAGAGATGGATGAGAAGGACAGACTCCCAGAGACAGAGATGGATGAGAAGGACAGACTCCCAGAGACAGAGATGGAGGAGAAATACAGACTCCCAGAGACAGAGATGGATGAGAAGGACAGACTCCCAGAGACAGAGATGGATGAGAAGGACAGACTCCCAGAGACAGAGATGGATGAGAAGGACAGACTCCCAGAGACAGAGATGGATGAGAAGGACAGACTCCCAGAGACAGAGATGGAGGAGAAGGACAGACTCCCAGAGACAGAGATGGATGAGAAGGACAGACTCCCAGAGACAGAGATGGATGAGAAGGACAGACTCACAAAGACAAAGATGGAGGAGAAATACAGACTCCCAGATACAGAGATGGATGAGAAGGACAGACTCCCAGAGACAGAGATGGATGAGAAGGACAGACTCCCAGAGACAGAGATGGAGAGAAGGACAGACTCCCAGAGACAGAGATGGATGAGAAGGACAGACTCCCAGAGACAGAGATGGAGGAGAAGGACAGACTCCCAGAGACAGAGATGGATGAGAAGGACAGACTCCCAGAGACAGAGATGGATGAGAAGGACAGACTCACAAAGACAGAGATGGAGGAGAAGGACAGACTCCCAGAGACAGAGATGGATGAGAAGGACAGACTCCCAGAGACAGAGAAGGACAGACAGATGGATGAGAAGGACAGACTCCCAGGATGAGAAGGACAGACTCCCAGAGACAGAGATGGATGAGAAGGACAGACTCCCAGAGACAGAGATGGATGAGAAGGACAGACTCACAAAGACAAAGATGGAGGAGAAATACAGACTCCCAGAGACAGAGATGGAGGAGAAGGACAGACTCCCAGAGACAGAGATGGATGAGAAGGACAGACTCCCAGAGACAGAGATGGATGAGAAGGACAGACTCACAAAGACAAAGATGGAGGAGAAGGACAGACTCCCAGAGACAGAGATGGATGAGAAGGACAGACTCCCAGAGACAGAGATGGATGAGAAGGACAGACTCACAAAGACAGAGATGGAGGAGAAGTACAGACTCCCAGAGACAGAGATGGATGAGAAGGACAGACTCCCAGAGACAGAGATGGATGAGAAGGACAGACTCCCAGAGACAGAGATGGAGGAGAAATACAGACTCCCAGAGACAGAGATGGATGAGAAGGACAGACTCCCAGAGACAGAGATGGATGAGAAGGACAGACTCCCAGAGACAGAGATGGATGAGAAGGACAGACTCCCAGAGACAGAGATGGATGAGAAGGACAGACTCCCAGAGACAGAGATGGAGGAGAAGGACAGACTCCCAGAGACAGAGATGGATGAGAAGGACAGACTCCCAGAGACAGAGATGGATGAGAAGGACAGACTCACAAAGACAAAGATGGAGGAGAAATACAGACTCCCAGAGACAGAGATGGAGGAGAAGGACAGACTCCCAGAGACAGAGATGGATGAGAAGGACAGACTCCCAGAGACAGAGATGGAGGAGAAGGACAGACTCCCAGAGACAGAGATGGATGAGAAGGACAGACTCCCAGAGACAGAGATGGAGGAGAAGGACAGACTCCCAGAGACAGAGATGGATGAGAAGGACAGACTCCCAGAGACAGAGATGGATGAGAAGGACAGACTCACAAAGACAAAGATGGAGGAGAAATACAGACTCCCAGAGACAGAGATGGATGAGAAGGACAGACTCCCAGAGACAGAGATGGATGAGAAGGACAGACTCCCAGAGACAGAGATGGATGAGAAGGACAGACTCACAAAGACAAAGATGGAGGAGAAATACAGACTCCCAGAGACAGAGATGGATGAGAAGGACAGACTCCCAGAGACAGAGATGGAGGAGAAGGACAGACTCCCAGAGACAGAGATGGATGAGAAGGACAGACTCCCAGAGACAGAGATGGAAGAGAAGGACAGACTCCCAGAGACAGAGATGGATGAGAAGGACAGACTCCCAGAGACAGAGATGGATGAGAAGGACAGACTCCCAGAGACAGAGATGGATGAGAAGGACAGACTCCCAGAGACAGAGATGGAGGAGAAGGACAGACTCCCAGAGACAGAGATGGATGAGAAGGACAGACTCCCAGAGACAGAGATGGAGGAGAAGGACAGACTCCCAGAGACAGAGATAGATGAGAAGGACAGACTCCCAGAGACAGAGATGGATGAGAAGGACAGACTCCCAGAGACAGAGATGGATGAGAAGGACAGACTCCCAGAGACAGAGATGGATGAGAAGGACAGACTCCCAGAGACAGAGATGAATGAGAAGGACAGACTCCCAGAGACAGAGATGGATGAGAAGGACAGACTCCCAGAGACAGAGATGGATGAGAAGGACAGACTCCCAGAGACAGAGATGGATGAGAAAGACAGACTCCCAGAGACAGAGATGGATGAGAAGGACAGACTCCCAGAGACAGAGATGGATGAGAAAGACAGACTCCCAGAGACAGAGATGGATGAGAAGGACAGACTCCCAGAGACAGAGATGGATGAGAAGGACAGACTCCAAGAGACAGAGATGGATGAGAAGGACAGACTCCCAGAGACAGAGATGGATGAGAAGGACAGACTCCCAGAGACAGAGATGGATTAGAAGGGAGAGAAAGAGAGACACCTGTGGTTTCTGCAGGCTTTGACAGAGAGGCAGATGGCCCTGTGTAGGGAGTACGAGGAACATGCTGTGCTGCCTACCACACACACTCAGATACACTCACACACACACACACTCAGATACACTCACACACACACTCAGATACACTCACACACACATTCAGATACACTCACACACACACACACAGATACACTCACACACACACTCAGATACACTCACACACACACACACTCAGATACACTCACACACACACTCAGATAGACTCACACACACACACTCAGATACACACACACACACACTCAGATACACTCACAAACACACAAACACTCTCAGATACACACACACACACACATACACACACACACACCCACACAGACAGACAGACAGACACCCACACAGACAGACAGACAGACAGACAGACAGACAGACAGACAGACAGACAGACAGACAGACAGACACACACACACACACACACAGACACAGAGAGAGGTGTCCCAGACAGCACTAGTTGTTTCGTGCCACCTCTGAGAACAAAGAAAAAACACCGGCATCAGTTTTAATGATAATCTCTTTGTCCCTAATCTGGTCTAGTCAGGGAATAACAGGGTGTACATTCCAAACGGTACCCTATTCCCTACAGTGCACACATCATGTGACCATGGCCAAAAAAGGCTCTGGTCAAAAGTAATGAATTATATAGGGAATAGGGTGCCATTGGAAACACTCACAGGGAGTTTGGTCAGGGAAGGAAACAGGGAGGACTGGCTTTCCATGGGCTGCTTTTTCCATGCACGTATTAAACAGTTCTAACCCGTTTGCGAGCCAGATGTAAAATAGTTTTTTAAAGACTGTAGGTTCTGCGTCCCAATTGGCACACTATTCCCTATATAATGTACTACTTTTGACCAGGGCCCATAGGGAATAGGGTGCAATTTGGGATACAACTACTCTCTATATCAGGCAGCTGGACCTCCTGACTGCAATTCTCAGTCTCAGTTTGTTTCCGTGATGGAAAACTTGATATAAAAACAACCTTATAGTGGAGATATAAACCAACCCTTATAGTGGAGATATAAACCAACCCTTATAGTGGAGATATAAAACAACCCTTATAGCAGAGATATAAACCAACCCTTATAGTGGAGATAGAAAACAACCCTTATAGTGGAGATATAAACCAACCCTTATAGTGGAGATATAAACCAACCCTTATAGTGGAGATATAAACCAACCCTTATAGTGGAGATATAAACCAACCCTTATAGTGGAGATAGAAACCAACCCTTATAGTGGAGATAGAAAACAACCCTTATAGTGGAGATATAAACTAACCCTTATAGTGGAGATATAAACCAACCCTTATAGTGGAGATAGAAAACAACCCTTATAGTGGAGATATAAACTAACCCTTATAGTGGAGATAGAAAACAACCCTTATAGTGGAGATATAAAACAACCCTTATAGTGGAGATAGAAAACAACCCTTATAGTGGATTATATAAAACAACCCTTATAGTGGAGATAGAAACCAACCCTTATAGTGGAGATATAAACCAACCCTTATAGTGGAGATATAAACCAACCCTTATAGTGGAGATATAAACCAACCCTTATAGTGGAGATATAAACCAACCCTTATAGTGGAGATATAAACAACCCTTATAGTGGAGATACTTAACAACCCTTATAGTGGAGATAGAAACCAACCCTTATGGTGCAGATATAAAACAACCCTTATAGTGGAGATAGAAACCAACCCTTATAGTGCAGATATAAAACAACCCTTATAGTGGAGATATAAACCTGCGATACTTAACAACCCTTATAGTGGAGATATAAACCAACCCTTATAGTGGAGATATAAACCAACCCTTATAGTGGAGATAGAAAACAACCCTTATAGTGGAGATAGAAACCAACCCTTATAGTGGAGATATAAAACAACCCTTATAGTGGAGATAGAAACCAACCCTTATAGTGGAGATATAAAACAACCCTTATAGTGGAGATATAAACCTGCGATACTTAACAACCCTTATAGTGGAGATAGAAACCAACCCTTATAGTGGAGATACTTAACAACCCTTATAGTGGAGATAGAAACCAACCCTTATAGTGGAGATAGAAACCAACCCTTATAGTGGAGATATAAAACAACCCTTATAGTGGAGATATAAACCAACCCTTATAGTGGAGATAGAAACCAACCCTTATAGTGGAGATATAAAACAACCCTTATAGTGGAGATATAAAACAACCCTTATAGTGGAGATATAAACCAACCCTTATAGTGGAGATATAAAACAACCCTTATAGTGGAGATATAAACCAACCCTTATAGTGGAGACAGAAGCCTGAGATATAAAACAACCCTTATAGTGGATATATAAACCAACCCTTATAGTGGAGATATAAACCAACCCTTATAGTGGAGATATAAACCAACCCTTATAGTGGAGATATAAACCAACCCTTATAGTGGAGATACTTAACAACCCTTATAGTGGAGATATAAACCTGAGATACTTAACAACCCTTATAGTGGAGATAGAAAACAACCCTTATAGTGGAGATATAAACCAACCCTTATAGTGGAGATAGAAACCTGAGATAGAAACCAACCCTTATAGTGGAGATAGAAACCTGAGATATAAAACAACCCTTATAGTGGAGATATAAACCAACCCTTATAGTGGAGATATAAACCAACCCTTATAGTGGAGATATAAAACAACCCTTATAGTGGAGATATAAAACAACCCTTATTGTGGAGATAGAAAACAACCCTTATAGTGGAGATATAAAACAACCCTTATAGTGGAGATAGAAAACAACCCTTATAGTGGAGATATAAAACAACCCTTATAGTGGAGATAGAAACCAACCCTTATAGTGGAGATATAAACCAACCCTTATAGTGGAGATATAAAACAACCCTTATAGTGGAGATATAAACCAACCCTTATAGTGGAGATATAAACCAACCCTTATAGTGGAGATACTTAACAACCCTTATAGTGGAGATATAAACCAACCCTTATAGTGGAGATATAAACCTGAGATATAAACCAACCCTTATAGTGGAGATATAAAACAACCCTTATAGTGGAGATAGAAAACAACCCTTATAGTGGAGATATAAAACAACCCTTATAGTGGAGAGATAAAACAACCCTTATAGTGGAGATATAAAACAACCCTTATAGTGGAGATATAAACCAACCCTTATAGTGGAGATATAAACCAACCCTTATAGTGGAGATAGAAAACAACCCTTATAGTGGAGATAGAAAACAACCCTTATAGTGGAGATATAAACCAACCCTTATAGTGGAGATATAAAACAACCCTTATAGTGGAGATATAAACCTGCGATACTTAACAACCCTTATAGTGGAGATATAAAACAACCCTTATAGTGGAGATATAAAACAACCCTTATAGTGGAGATATAAACCAACCCTTATAGTGGAGATATAAAACAACCCTTATAGTGGAGATATAAACCAACCCTTATAGTGGAGATATAAACCAACCCTTATAGTGGAGATAGAAAACAACCCTTATAGTGGAGATAGAAAACAACCCTTATAGTGGAGATATAAACCAACCCTTATAGTGGACATATAAACCTGCGATACTTAACAACCCTTATAGTGGAGATAGAAAACAACCCTTATAGTGGAGATAGAAAACAACCCTTATAGTGGAGATATAAAACAACCTTATAGTGGAGAGATAAAACAACCCTTATAGTGGAGATATAAACCAACCCTTATAGTGGAGATACTTAACAACCCTTATAGTAGAGATATAAAACAACCCTTATAGTGGAGATATAAAACAACCCTTATAGTAGAGATATAAAACAACCCTTATAGTGGAGATTTGAACCTTGCTTTTCTTCAGCAGGGACAGGGAAGATGGTTAAAATTGATGGGAAGATGGATGGAGCCAAATACAGGACCATTCTGGAAGAAAACCTGATGGAGTCTGCAAAAGACCTGAGACTGGAACGGAGATTTGTCTTCCAACAAGACAATGATCCAAAACATAAAGCAAAATCTACAATGGAATGGTTCAAAAATAAACATATCCAGGTGTTAGAACGGCCAAGTCAAAGTCCAGACCTGAATCCAATCGAGAATCTGTGGAAAGAACTGAAAACTGCTGTTCACAAATGCTCTCCATCCAACCTCACTGAGCTCGAGCTGTTTTGCAAGGAGGAATGGGAAAAATGTCAGTCTCTCGATGTGCAAAACTGATAGAGACATACCCCAAGCGACTTACAGCTGTAATCGCAGCAAAAGGTGACGCTACAAAGTATTAACTTAAGGGGGCTGAATAATTTTGCACGCCAAATTTTTCAGTTTTTGATTTGTTAAAAAAGTTTGAAATATCCAATAAATGTCGTTCCACTTCATGATTGTGTCCCACTTGTTGTTGATTCTTCACAAAAAAATACAGTTTTATATCTTTATGTTTGAAGCCTGAAATGTGGCAAAAGGTCGCAAAGTTCAAGGGGGCCGAATACTTTCGCAAGGCACTGTATCTAGAGGACACACACATAACTTTTACATGATGTTTTCTGAATAACATTATTGTGTAAAGAAAGAACGGAAGAGTTCACTGGCTACATAATAAACGGTCAATGGGAGGTGCTGTTACACATGAGTTGGGACTCAGGGTATCAAGGAACCATCACGATAAACAGAGTGGGAACACAGTCAGGGGACTCAGGGTAGAGAGGAACCATCAGGTCAGGGGACAGAGAGACAGGAGGAACCATCAGGTCAGGGGACAGAGGAACCATCAGAGGGGACAGGAGGAACCATCAGGTCAGGGGACAGAGAGACACTAGGAACCATCAGGTCAGGGGACAGAGAGACAGACACTCAGGAACCATCAGGTCAGGGGACAGAGAGACAGGAGGAACCATCAGGTCAGGGGACAGAGAGACCCATCAGGTCAGGGGACAGAGAGACAGGAGGAACCATCAGGTCAGGGGACAGAGAGACAGGAGGAACCATCAGGTCAGGGGACAGAGAGACAGGAGGAACCATCAGGTCAGGGGACAGAGAGACAGGAGGAACCATCAGGTCAGGGGACAGAGAGACAGGGGAGAGACAGGAGGAACCATCAGGTCAGGGGACAGAGAGACAGGAGGAACCATCAGGTCAGGGGACAGAGAGACAGGAGGAACCATCAGGTCAGGGGACAGAGAGACAGGAGGAACCATCAGGTCAGGGGACAGAGAGACACAGAGAGGAACCATCAGGTCAGGGGACAGAGAGACAGGAGGAACCATCAGGTCAGGGGACAGAGAGACAGGAGGAACCATCAGGTCAGGGGACAGAGAGACAGGAGGAACCATCAGGTCAGGGGACAGAGAGACAGGAGGAACCATCAGGTCAGGGGACAGAGAGACAGGAGGAACCATCAGGTCAGGGGACAGAGAGACAGGAGGAACCATCAGGTCAGGGGACAGAGAGACAGGAGGAACCATCAGGTCAGGGGACAGAGAGACAGGAGGAACCATCAGGTCAGGGGACAGAGAGACAGGAGGAACCATCAGGTCAGGGGACAGAGAGACAGGAGGAACCATCAGGTCAGGGGACAGAGAGACACTAGGAACCATCAGGTCAGGGGACAGAGAGACAGGAGGAACCATCAGGTCAGGGGACAGAGAGACAGGAGGAACCAGGAGGAAGAGAGACAGGAGGAACCATCAGGTCAGGGGACAGGAGGAACCATCAGACAGGAGGAAACCATCAGGTCAGGGGACAGAGAGACAGGAGGAACCATCAGGTCAGGGGACAGAGAGACAGGAGGAACCATCAGGTCAGGGGACAGAGAGACAGGAGGAACCATCAGGTCAGGGGACAGAGAGACAGGAGGAACCATCAGGTCAGGGGACAGAGAGACAGGAGGAACCATCAGGTCAGGGGACAGAGAGACAGGAGGAACCATCAGGTCAGGGGACAGAGAGACAGGAGGAACCATCAGGTCAGGGGACAGAGAGACAGGAGGAACCATCAGGTCAGGGGACAGAGAGACAGGAGGAACCATCAGGTCAGGGGACAGAGAGACAGGAGGAACCATCAGGTCAGGGGACAGAGAGACACTAGGAACCATCAGGTCAGGGGACAGAGAGACAGGAGGAACCATCAGGTCAGGGGACAGAGAGACACTAGGAACCATCAGGTCAGGGGACAGAGAGACAGGAGGAACCATCAGGTCAGGGGACAGAGAGACAGGAGGAACCATCAGGTCAGGGGACAGAGAGACAGGAGGAACCATCAGATCAGGGGACAGAGAGACAGGAGGAACCATCAGGTCAGGGGACAGAGAGACAGGAGGAACCATCAGGTCAGGGGACAGAGAGACAGGAGGAACCATCAGGTCAGGGGACAGAGAGACAGGAGGAACCATCAGGTCAGGGGACAGAGAGACACTAGGAACCATCAGGTCAGGGGACAGAGAGACACTAGGAACCATCAGGTCAGGGGACAGAGAGACAGGAGGAACCATCAGGTCAGGGGACAGAGAGACAGGAGGAACCATCAGGTCAGGGGACAGAGAGACAGGAGGAACCATCAGGTCAGGGGACAGAGAGACACTAGGAACCATCAGGTCAGGGGACAGAGAGACAGGAGGAACCATCAGGTCAGGGGACAGAGAGACAGGAGGAACCATCAGGTCAGGGGACAGAGAGACAGGAGGAACCATCAGGTCAGGGGACAGAGAGACACTAGGAACCATCAGGTCAGGGGACAGAGAGACAGGAGGAACCATCAGGTCAGGGGACAGAGAGACAGGAGGAACCATCAGGTCAGGGGACAGAGAGACAGGAGGAACCATCAGGTCAGGGGACAGAGAGACAGGAGGAACCATCAGGTCAGGGGACAGAGAGACACTAGGAACCATCAGGTCAGGGGACAGAGAGACACTAGGAACCATCAGGTCAGGGGACAGAGAGACAGGAGGAACCACCAGGTCAGGGGATAGAGAGACACTAGGAACCATCAGGTCAGGGGACAGAGAGACAGGAGGAACCATCAGGTCAGAGGACAGAGAGACAGGAGGAACCATCAGGTCAGGGGACAGAGAGACAGGAGGAACCATCAGGTCAGGGGACAGAGAGACAGGAGGAACCATCAGGTCAGGGGACAGAGAGACAGGAGGAACCATCAGGTCAGGGGACAGAGAGACAGGAGGAACCATCAGGTCAGGGGACAGAGAGACAGGAGGAACCATCAGGTCAGGGGACAGAGAGACAGGAGGAACCATCAGGTCAGGGGACAGAGAGACAGGAGGAACCATCAGGTCAGGGGACAGAGAGACAGGAGGAACCATCAGGTCAGGGGACAGAGAGACAGGAGGAACCATCAGGTCAGGGGACAGAGAGACACTAGGAACCATCAGGTCAGGGGACAGAGAGACACTAGGAACCATCAGGTCAGGGGACAGAGAGACACTAGGAACCATCAGGTCAGGGGACAGAGAGACACTAGGAACCATCAGGTCAGGGGACAGAGAGACACTAGGAACCATCAGGTCAGGGGACAGAGAGACAGGAGGAACCATCAGGTCAGGGGACAGAGAGACAGGA
>NW_025746396.1:25000-35000 GCF_021184085.1 Oncorhynchus gorbuscha
CTCACCATATACTGGAGGGTTCTAAACAGAGTTTACTCACCATCTACTGGAGGGTTCTAAACGGAATTTACTCACCATATACTGGAGGGTTCTAAATGGAATTTACTCACCATATACTTAAGGGTTCTAAACGGAATTTACTCACCATATACTGGAGGGTTCTAAATGGAATTTACTCACCATATACTGGAGGGTTCTAAACATAATGTACTCACCATATACTGGAGGGTTCTAAACTGAATTTACTCACCATATACTGGAGGGTTCTAAATGGAGTTTACTCACCATATACTGGAGGGTTCCACATGGTATTTACTCACCATATACTGGAGGGTTCTAAACGGAATTTACTCACCATATACTGGAGGGTTCTAAACGGAATTTACTCACCATATACTGGAGGGTTCTAAATGGAGTTTACCCACCATATACTGGAGGGTTCTAAACGGAATTTACTCACCATATACTGGAGGGTTCTAAACATAATGTACTCACCATATACTGGAGGGTTCTAAATTGAGTTTACCCACCATATACTGGAGGGTTCTAAATGGAGTTTACCCACCATATACTGGAGGGTTCTAAACGGAATTTACTCACCATATATTGGAGGGTTCTAAACATAATGTACTCACCATATACTGGAGGGTTCTAAACGGAATTTACTCACCATATACTGGAGGGTTCTAAACGGAATTTACTCACCATATACTGGAGGGTTCTAAATGGAGTTTACCCACCATATACTGGAGGGTTCTAAACGGAATTTACTCACCATATATTGGAGGGTTCTAAACGGAATTTACTCACCATATACTGGAGGATTCTAAACAGAATTTACTCACCATATACTGGAGGGTTCTAAACAGAATTAACTCACCATATACTGGAGGATTCTAAACATAATTTACTCACCATATACTGGAGGGTTCTAAACGGAATTTACTCACCATATACTGGAGGGTAATAAAACGGAATTAACTCAACATATACTGGAGGGTTCTAAACAGAATTTACTCACCATATACTGGAGGGTTCTAAACAGAATTTACTCACCATATACTGGAGGGTTCTAAACAGAATTTACTCACCATATACTGGAGGGTTCTAAACAGAATTTACTCACCATATACTGGAGGGTTCTAAATGGAATTAACTCACCATATACTGGAGGATTCTAAACAGAATTAACTCACCATATACTGGAGGATTCTAAACAGACTTAACTCACCATATACTGGAGAGTTCTAAATGGAATTTACTCACCATTTAGAATATGAACAAATTCCACGTAGAACCCTCCAGTATATGGTGAGTACATTCCATTTGAAATATGTACAGGTATTAACTGTGAGTTCATTAAGCTACAGCCAGGTAAGTGAACAGTACCCTGGTATTAACTGTGAGTTCATTAAGCTACAGCCAGGTAAGAGAACAGTACCCTGGTATTAACTGTGGGTTCATTACAGCCAGGTAAGTGAACAGTACCCTGGTATTAACTGTGAGTTCATTAAGCTATAGCCAGGTAAGAGAACAGTACCCTGGTATTAACTGTGGGTTAATTAAGCTATAGCCAGGTAAGTGAACAGTACCCTGGTATTAACTGTGGGTTCATTACAGCCAGGTAAGAGAACAGTACCCTGGTATTAACTGTGTGTTTGTTGAGCTACAGCAGGAGCAGCATCTAGCCTGTGGGTGTTTATCTCCAACCCAGCGGATGCTCCGGAGATTCCTCCAGACACTGGTACAAAGACAGGGAGGCAGCAGCCTAGATGGGTTATCCATGCTCTCCTACCCTCCTCTCCACTAGCCTCCAAACATAATGATTCGTCCCAAATGGCACCCTATTCCCTATGTAGGGCACTAATTTTGACCAGGGCAGTGGGCCGTGTTCAAATGTAGTGCACAAAATAGGGAATAGGGTGCATTTTGTGACGCATCCATACCAATGGATGGTGGATAGCACCCAGGAGCTAGGTCAGGGGTAAATTTTTAAAACAAGTCTTAAGGGTCAGAGTTCGTCACAGCCCAACGGCCTCCAGCAACTATAATGTTAATGAAGAGTGTAAAATTCTCTCTGGCGAGAATCCTGGAGTGAGCTGGCCCATTATTTAGTGGGGGTCTCTGATACTGGAGGGATGGATGGAGAGAGATGGCTGGATGGAGAGAGATTCCTTTCTCTCTGTCAGTGGGCTAATAGGGGTCTCTGATGCTGGATGGATGGATGGAGAGAGATGCCTTTCTCTCTCTGTCAGTGGGCTAATAGGGGTCTCTGATGCTGGAGGGATGGATGGAGAGAGATGGATGGATGGAGAGAGATGCCTTTCTCTCTGTCAGTGGGCTAATAGGGGTCTCTGATGCTGGAGGGATGGATGGAGAGAGATGGATGGATGGAGAGAGATGGATGGATGGAGAGAGATGCCTTTCTCTCTGTCAGTGGGCTAATAGGGGTCTCTGATGCTGGAGGGATGGATGGAGAGAGATGGATGGATGGAGAGAGATGGATGGATGAAGAGAGATGCCTTTCTCTCTCTCTCTCAGAGGGCTAATAGGGGTCTCTGATGCTTAGATGGAGGGATAGACTTTTCTTTATCTTGGCCAGGTCGCTGTTGTAAATGAGAACTCTTTCTCAACTGGCCTACCTGGTTAAATAAAGAGAAGAAATAATATAAATAAAAAAACAAAAGAGTTTAATTAAACATTAAACATTTAATTAAAGACTACCCTACCATGAACCTTATCCATGCCTTTCCTACCACAGTTACAGGGCCAGATCACTGCTTCAGTCATCTTTATTTAACCTCTATATAACGAGGCAAGTCAGTTAAGAACAAATTCTTATTTACAATGACGGACTATCCCGGCCCAAACCCTAACCCGGACGACGCGCTGGGCCAATTGCACGCCACCCCTATGGGACTCCCGATCACGGCCTGGTTGTGATACAGCCTGGAATCGAACCAGGGAGTCTGTAGTGACGCCCTCTTAGCGCTGAGATGCAGTGCCTCGGCCCGCGCTGCGCCACTCGAGAGTCCAAACACTTCAGCACCAAGTGAGCAACGGAGCAAACGCTTTAAATCTGTATCTCCTACCTTTTCTTTTTCTGGAGCCCAAAACTGGTTGAAATTGTTTGAACAACAACAGATTGGTGGTGAGACTCAAGTTGTACACAGTTAGGGGGTTAGAGTGGTTAGAGTGTAGAGGTGGCAGGGCAGCCTCGTGGTTAGAGTGTAGAGGTGGCAGGGCAGCCTAGTGGTTAGAGTGTAGAGGTGGCAGGGCAGCCTCGTGGTTAGAGTGTAGAGGTGGCAGGGTAGCCTAGTGGTTAGAGTGTAGAGGTGGCAGGGCAGCCTCGTGGTTAGAGTGTAGAGGTGGCAGGGCAGCCTAGTGGTTAGAGTGTAGAGGTGGCAGGGCAGCCTCGTGGTTAGAGTGTAGAGGTGGCAGGGTAGCCTCGTGGTTAGAGTGTAGAGGTGGCAGGGCAGCCTCGTGGTTAGAGTGTAGAGGTGGCAGGGTAGCCTAGTGGTTAGAGTGTAGAGGTGGCAGGGCAGCCTAGTGGTTAGAGTGTAGAGGTGGCAGGGTAGCCTAGTGGTTAGAGTGTAGAGGTGGCAGGGTAGCCTAGTGGTTAGAGTGGAGGGGCGACAGGGTAGCCTAGTGGTTAGAGTGGAGGGGCGACAGGGTAGCCTAGTGGTTAGAGTGTAGAGGTGGCAGGGTAGCCTAGTGGTTAGAGTGTAGAGGTGGCAGGGTAGCCTAGTGGTTAGAGCGTTGGACTAGTAACCGCAAGTTCAAACCGCCGAGCTGACAAGGTACTAATCTGTCATTCTGCCCCTGAACAGGCAGTTAACCCACTGTTCCTAGGCCGTCATTGAAAATAAGAATTTGTTCTTAACTGACTTGCCAAGTTAAAATAAAGGTAAAATAAAATAAATAAAATTACAGCTTCAATCCCACATTCCAGCTTCAATCGATGTGCTATATTTCTGCCAGACTAACAACAATAAACATGTAGATTACAGGGTTGTATTCCCAACACATCCCCTCATTCCAATGACAGCATCTCACAACAACAAACAACAACAATAAACATGTAGATTACAGGGTTGTATTCCCAACACATCCCCTCATTCCAATGACAGCATCTCACAACAACAAACAACAACAATAAACATGTAGATTACAGGGTTGTATTCCCAACACATCCCCTCATTCCAATGACAGCATCTCACAACAACAAACAACAACAATAAACATGTAGATTACAGGGTTGTATTCCCAACACATCCCCTCATTCCAATGACAGCATCTCACAACAACAAACAACAACAATAAACATGTAGATTACAGGGTTGTATTCCCAACACATCCCCTCATTCCAATGACAGCATCTCACAACAACAAACAACAACAATAAACATGTAGATTACAGGGTTGTATTCCCAACACATCCCCTCATTCCAATGACAGCATCTCACAACAACAAACAACAACAATAAACATGTAGATTACAGGGTTGTATTCCCAACACATCCCCTCATTCCAATGACAGTTGCATCTCACAAACAAACAGAAAACATGCCTAGTTTACCACCGTTAAATCAAACTGATTTTAGGCCATAGAGTGAAGACAACATGTACATAACAAGGCCTAGAGATCGAACGAGGGAGTCGGAAGCTTCAATCATAAATTGCATAAATTGAGTGAACTTGCCGTAGCAAAGGTGTGATCATTCAAATGCAAATCGCAGTCATGAAAGAAAGTCAGGTGTACATTTAAACCAACTTCTCTATCCTTGCTCTCATAAAAAAAAAAGTTTTTTTAATTGTGTGACAATTGAATCAAAAGCATCTATTTTCAGCTTATTTTGAGATGTGTAAAGTTTGCAGTTATAATATATAATATATTTTACACTGTTGAACTAAATGACGCTATAAAGAACCCTCCCAGCAGCCTTATTTTCAGCAGTGATATACTTTACCCTGCGAGTTTATTATATTCATTTTCTATAAACTCAAACGTTTCAACGACTACAGAACTCACTGTTATCCATCCACCTAGCGTAATTACACACGGAGCGAGAGCCTTGATTGCCATAGCAACACACATATACACTGCACGAAACAAAAGTATGTGAACACCTGCTCGTCAAACATCTCATTCATGGGCAATAGTATGGAGTTGGTCCCCATTATGCCGATAGAACCTCCTCCACACTTCTTGGAATGATTTAGTTGTGTTTCCCGAACCATAAAGAACAGCCCAGACCATTTATTCCTCCTATGCATTTTGGGGCAGGTAACGTTCTCCTGGCATCCGCCAAACCCAGATTCGTCCGTCGGACTGCCAGATGATGAAGAGTGATTCAGCGAACGCGTTTCCACGGCTCCAAGAGTCCAATGGCGGCGAGCTTTTAACACCACTCCAGCTGATGCTTGGCATTGCTTTAACACCACTCCAGCTGATGCTTGGCATTGCTTTAACACCACTCCAGCTGATGCTTGGCATTGCTTTAACACCACTCCAGCTGATGCTTGGCATTGCTTTAACACCACTCCAGCTTGGCATTGCTTTAACACCACTCCAGCTGATGCTTGGCATTGCTTTAACACCACTCCAGCTTGGCATTGCTTTAACACCACTCCAGCTGATGCTTGGCATTGCTTTTACACCACTCCAGCTTGGCATTGCTTTTACACCACTCCAGCTGATGCTTGGCATTGCTTTAACACCACTCCAGCTTGGCATTGCTTTTACACCACTCCAGCTTGGCATTGCTTTAACACCACTCCAGCTGATGCTTGGCATTGCTTTTACACCACTCCAGCTTGGCATTGCTTTTACACCACTCCAGCTTGGCATTGCTTTAACACCACTCCAGCTGATGCTTGGCATTGCTTTAACACCACTCCAACAGATGCTTGGCATTGCTTTAACACCACTCCAGCTGATGCTTGGCATTGCTTTTACACCACTCCAGCTTGGCATTGCTTTTACACCACTCCAGCTTGGCATTGCTTTAACACCACTCCAGCTGATGCTTGGCATTGCTTTAACACCACTCCAGCTGATGCTTGGCATTGCTTTAACACCACTCCAGCTGATGCTTGGCATTGCTTTAACACCACTCCAGCTGATGCTTGGCATTGCTTTTACACCACTCCAGCTTGGCATTGCTTTTACACCACTCCAGCTTGGCATTGCTTTAACACCACTCCAGCTGATGCTTGGCATTGCTTTAACACCACTCCAGCTGATGCTTGGCATTGCTTTAACACCACTCCAGCTGATGCTTGGCATTGCTTTAACACCACTCCAGCTTGGCATTGCTTTTAACACCACTCCAGCCGACGCTTGGCATTGCTCGTGCCTTGTGTGCGCGCTGCTTAAAAAATGGTTGACTATGACGGGTGCCACGTTGAAAGTCACTGAGCTCCTTCAGGAAAAGGCCATTCTACTGCCAATGTTTGTCTATGGAGATTGCATGGCCCGTGTTCTTGATTTGATACACCTGTCAGCAACGACTGTGGTTTTAGGCTGGGTTTCTGTACAGCACTTTGAGATATCAGCGGATGTACGAAGGGCTATATGAATACATTTGATTTGATTTTTGATTTGAAATAGCCGAATCCACTGATTTGAAGGAGTGTCCACATACATGTGTTTTATATAGTGTACATTTCTCAATCGTTACACTCTATGTCTTAATCAGTCTTCCTCACAGCTGTACTGTACAGGGAGTTGTCATCAACCCAGAGTTTACATGATCACAATTAAGAGAAACACAGTAATGTACACCAGACGTTAAGGCTACATCCAAAATGCCGCCTTATTCCCCCATAGAGCTCTGGTCAAAAGTAGTGCACTGTGTAGGGAACAGGGAACAGGGTGAGATTTTGGGACTCTTGTCTAAAGGTCTTGCTGCTGGCTCTGGTGTGTTTGTTCCACCCATGATGTTCTCAGTGTGGCCACTGCCAGGACTCAATCCAACCCGCTTTCTGTAGAGGAACATATGTGTATATTACTGTGCTCTCCATGGTAATGGGGGAGAGGTCGAGGGAACAGGCAGGAGAGGCTGGATGAGGACTGGAAAGGGGAATAGGAGGTAGTCAGAGGAATGGGAACCAAATCCACAACAACAGCTCTTACCCGGGACTCATACCCCAGCCCCCATACCCAGTCCTATACCTCCGACTCCATACCCAGTCCTATACCTCTGACCCCATACCCAGTCCTATACCCAGTCCTATACCTCCGACCCCATACCCAGTCCTATACCCAGTCCTATACCTCTGACCCCATACCCAGTCCTATACCCAGTCCTATACCCAGTCCTATACCTCCGACCCCATCCCCAGTCCTATACCTCCGACCCCATCCCCAGTCCTATACCCAGTCCTATACCTCCGACCCCATCCCCAGTCCTATACCTCTGACCCCATACCCAGTCCTATACCTCCGACCCCATCCCCAGTCCTATACCTCCGACCCCATCCCCAGTCCTATACCTCTGACCCCATACCCAGTCCTATACCTCCGACCCCATCCCCAGTCCTATACCTCCGACCCCATACCCAGTCCTATACCTCCGACCCCATCCCCAGTCCTATACCTCTGACCCCATCCCCAGTCCTATACCCAGTCCTATACCTCCGACCCCATCCCCAGTCCTATACCTCCGACCCCATACCCAGTCCTATACCCAGTCCTATACCTCCGACCCCATACCCAGTCCTATACCTCCGACCCCATCCCCAGTCCTATACCTCCGACCCATCCCCAGTCCTATACCTCTGACCCCATCCCCAGTCCTATACCTCCGACCCCATCCCCAGTCCTATACCTCTGACCCCATCCCCAGTCCTATACCCAGTCCTATACCTCCGACCCCATCCCCAGTCCTATACCCAGTCCTATACCCAGTCCTATACCTCCGACCCCATACCCAGTCCTATACCCAGTCCTATACCTCTGACCCCATCCCCAGTCCTATACCCAGTCCTATACCTCTGACCCCATCCCCAGTCCTATACCCAGTCCTATACCTCTGACCCCATACCCAGTCCTATACCTCCGACCCCATACCCAGTCCTATACCTCTGACCCCATCCCCAGTCCTATACCCAGTCCTATACCTCCCACCCCATCCCCAGTCCTATACCTCCGACCCCATCCCCAGTCCTATACCTCCGACCCCATCCCCAGTCCTATACCTCCGACCCCATACCCAGTCCTATACCTCCGACCCCATACCCAGACCTATACCTCCGACCCCATCCCCAGTCCTATACCCAGTCCTATACCTCCGACCCCATCCCCAGTCCTATACCCAGTCCTATACCTCCGACCCCATACCCAGTCCTATACCCAGTCCTATACCTCCGACCCCATACCCAGTCCTATACCCAGTCCTATACCCAGTCCTATACCTCCGACCCCATACCCAGTCCTATATCTCTGACCCCATCCCCAGTCCTATACCCAGTCCTATACCTCTGACCCCATACCCAGTCCTATACCCAGTCCTATACCTCCGACCCCATACCCAGTCCTATACCCAGTCCTATACCTCTGACCCCATACCCAGTCCTATACCCAGTCCTATACCCAGTCCTATACCTCCGACCCCATCCCCAGTCCTATACCTCCGACCCCATCCCCAGTCCTATACCCAGTCCTATACCTCCGACCCCATCCCCAGTCCTATACCTCTGACCCCATACCCAGTCCTATACCTCCGACCCCATCCCCAGTCCTATACCTCCGACCCCATCCCCAGTCCTATACCTCTGACCCCATACCCAGTCCTATACCTCCGACCCCATCCCCAGTCCTATACCTCCGACCCCATACCCAGTCCTATACCTCCGACCCCATCCCCAGTCCTATACCTCTGACCCCATCCCCAGTCCTATACCCAGTCCTATACCTCCGACCCCATCCCCAGTCCTATACCTCCGACCCCATACCCAGTCCTATACCCAGTCCTATACCTCCGACCCCATACCCAGTCCTATACCTCCGACCCCATCCCCAGTCCTATACCTCCGACCCATCCCCAGTCCTATACCTCTGACCCCATCCCCAGTCCTATACCTCCGACCCCATCCCCAGTCCTATACCTCTGACCCCATCCCCAGTCCTATACCCAGTCCTATACCTCCGACCCCATCCCCAGTCCTATACCCAGTCCTATACCCAGTCCTATACCTCCGACCCCATACCCAGTCCTATACCCAGTCCTATACCTCTGACCCCATCCCCAGTCCTATACCCAGTCCTATACCTCTGACCCCATCCCCAGTCCTATACCCAGTCCTATACCTCTGACCCCATACCCAGTCCTATACCTCCGACCCCATACCCAGTCCTATACCTCTGACCCCATCCCCAGTCCTATACCCAGTCCTATACCTCCCACCCCATCCCCAGTCCTATACCTCCGACCCCATCCCCAGTCCTATACCTCCGACCCCATCCCCAGTCCTATACCTCCGACCCCATACCCAGTCCTATACCTCCGACCCCATACCCAGACCTATACCTCCGACCCCATCCCCAGTCCTATACCCAGTCCTATACCTCCGACCCCATCCCCAGTCCTATACCCAGTCCTATACCTCCGACCCCATACCCAGTCCTATACCCAGTCCTATACCTCCGACCCCATACCCAGTCCTATACCCAGTCCTATACCCAGTCCTATACCTCCGACCCCATACCCAGTCCTATATCTCTGACCCCATCCCCAGTCCTATACCCAGTCCTATACCTCCGACCCCATACCCAGTCCTATATCTCTGACCCCATCCCCAGTCCTATACCTCCGACCCCATCCCCAGTCCTATACCCAGTCCTATACCTCCGACCCCATCCCCAGTCCTATACCTCCAACCCCATCCCCAGTCCTATACCCAGTCCTATACCCAGTCCTATACCTCCGACCCCATACCCAGTCCTATACCCGGTCCTATTTCTCCGACCCCATACCCAGTCCTATACCCAGTCCTA
>NW_025746396.1:40000-72500 GCF_021184085.1 Oncorhynchus gorbuscha
TGTCTCTAGTTGCACCGTGATTGGCTCAGTGTTCTGTCACTCATGGGGACACTACGCCACTGCAAAATCTACGGTAGAGCTCGAAAATTCAAGCTCCTTGGGTGCTTCCATAGAGTTACATTAGAAATGCCCATCCAAGAAGGCTCAAGGTCATTGGCCACAGATAAAATGACATCAAATCACATTATATCTACAGTAGCTTTGATTTGGACTGATCATGTCAACATCAACTGAGCTCCTTCTGTAGCTCAGTTGGTAGAGCATGGCGCTTGTAACGCCAGGGTAGTGGGTTCGATCCCCGGGACCACCCATACGTAGAATGTATGCACACATGACTGTAAGTCGCTTTGGATAAAAGCGTCTGCTAAATGGCATATATTTATTATATATTATCATACTTTCAAAATCTTAGCTAACAACCGAGCAGTCATCATCATGATTCAAGTCGACAATCTAATGGAAAATCCTTTTAAGTCCTTGTCAAACGAAGATAAATTATGAAGAAGAATTACAGATAGAACCAATCGGCCATCGGTACTCGGTACTCATCGGCCATCGGACATAAACATTACACAACAAGTTGTAAATAGCAAATTCAACAATGAGAGGTTTGGAAGGAATCAGCGGCTAACTGCAAGCATTGCAAAGCAATCACTAGCCTGCTATTCAGTGGAGTGGCTGTGTGGTCCCAAGGCTGGGTTTAAGGGTCTCTTTTCCAAACTTAAAAGGATAAACATTCCACATTGACCATGCTGTCAATTCAGCATGACTTCTGCCTTTTTCAAAACAACTGGAAACTCAGAACTGGGAAATTGGATTTCAGTGAGTTCAAGACGACTCGAGAGAAACCGGGAGAAAAAAAACGAGCTCCAACTGGGAAAATACATTTTGAATGTTCATCCAACTTGGAATTCCAAGTCAAGATTTCGGGCCTCTAACGTCATGATTCAACCATGTTTTTTTTCCGAGTTCCCAGTTCTTTTGAAAGTACCATAAATCCAGAGAATACCAGACTTTGATGACAAAGTTTGATGACAAAATTTGTCCACAAAGGACCGCCGCGACTCCTTCCTGTTCAAGTGAGCACAGCACAACAAGGTGAGTCCAAAAATGTACTCTATGCTGCTTCATAAATGACGTAATGTGCCAGGATGATGTGTACTTCAGCTAAGAAAGTAATACTAAGTGTATGTTTTGTAGTAAGCTGTTAGTAGCAGATGTGCCTCAACCTAATAATTTGGTCCCTTTTCCCCTCATAATAAACCTACTGTCCTGACTTGGTGGTGCACATGTAGCCATTGAATATTATAAGAGCTTTTATTGTCTACTTATATGCCGCCTTTATTTATCCTACGGTTCTGACTTGGTGCACAGGGAGAATACTGTAAAAACTGCACATGTTCTGAATTCTGTCGCTGTACATTTCAAAGGTGTTGAACAAATAGTTATATTGACCATCCTAGCTCGTTCATGAATTTACTTACTTGAAATTGCCTCATCCTCTCGTTGTCCCATTATGCCATAGTTTGTACATCTCAATTGCCAGTAGAAAGCACATTTGTTTAAGCAGTATTTTTAAGTCAGCAAATGAGGCTGAATGAACTGTTTTGCTGCCAGACAGGTGTAACAGTGGTAAGGTGTTGGGACTCTGCTGTTGGGACTCTGCTGTTGGGACTCTGCTGTTGGGACTCTGCTGTTGGTACAGCTTTATGTAGGCCTCCTCACCCTCCTCAGGATTCCTCCTCACCCTCCCCAGGATCCCTCCTCACCTGCCTCGCCCTCCTCAGAATCCCTCCTCTGGATCCCTCATGTCTAGAAGAGGTGAGGAATAGAATAGGGCTATCTCAGAAAATAGAAACTTGATCTATGTTCAAAAATGAACAATATCCAACCCCAGCTGCAGGTCTTTACTATGAGAGAGAGAGAGAGAGAGAGAGAGAGAGAGAGAGAGAGAGAGAGAGAGAGAGAGAGAGAGAGAGAGAGAGAGAGAGAGAGAGAGAGAGAGAGAGAGAGAGAGAGAGAGAGAGAGAGAGACAGAGAGAGACAGAGAGACAGAGAGACAGAGAGACAGAGAGACACAGAGAGAGAGAGAGAGAGAGAGAGAGAGAGAGAGAGAGAGACAGAGAGACAGAGAGACAGAGAGACAGAGAGAGACAGAGAGAGACAGAGAGAGACAGAGAGCATGAGGGTCTGCTATACAAACTGATGGAAAGTGGTGTTGGGGATAAAACATACGACATTATAAAATCCATGTACACAAACAACAAGTGTACGGTTAAAATTAGCAAAAAACACACACATTTCTTCACACAGGGTCATGGGGTTAGACAGGGATGCAGCTTAAGCCCCACCCTCTTCAACATATATATCAACGAATTGGCGCGGGCACTAGAAAAGTCTGCAGCACCCGGCCTCCCCCTGCTAGAATCCTAAGTCAAATGTCTGCTGTTTGCTGATGATCGGGTGTCTGTCACCAACCAAGGAGGGCCTACAGCAGCACCTAGATCTTATACACAGATTCTGTCAGACCTGGGCCCTGACAGTAAATCTCAGTAAGACTAAAATAATGGTGTTCCAAAAAAGGTCCAGTCACCAGGACCACAAATACGAATTCCATCTAGAGACTGTTGCCCTAGAGCACACAAAAAACTATACATACCTTGGCCTAAACATCAGCGCCACAGGTAACTTCCACAAAGCTGTGAACGATCTGAGAGACAAGGCAAGAAGGGCATTCTATGCCATCAAAAGAAACATAAATTTCAACATACCAATTAGGATTTGGCTAAAAATACTTGAATCAGTCATAGAGCCCATTGCCCTTTATGGTTGTGAGATCTGGGGTCCGCTCACCAACCAAGACTTCACAAAATGGGACAAACACTAAATTGAGACTCTGCACGCAGAATTCTGCAAAAATATCCTCCGTGTACAACGTAGAACACCAAATAATGCATGCAGAGCAGAATTAGGCCGATACCCACTAATTATCAAAATCAAGAAAAGAGCCGTTAAATTCTACAACCACCTAAAAGGAAGCGATTCACAAACCTTCCATAACAAAGCCATCACCTACAGCGAGATGAACCTGGAGAAGAGTCCCCTAAGCAAGCTGGTCCTGGGGCTCTGTTCACAAACACAAACACACCCTACAGAGCCCCAGGACAACAGCACAATTAGACCCAACCAAATCATGAGAAAAAACTTAACACATTGGAAAGAATTAACAAAAAAACAGAGCAAACTAGAATGCTATTTGGCCCTACACAGAGACTACACAGCGGCAGAATACCTGACCACTGTGACTGACCCAAAATTAAGGAAAGCTTTGACTATGTACAGACTCAGTGAGCATAGCCTTGCTATTGAGAAAGGCCACCGTAGGCAGACATGGCTCTCAAGAGAAGACAGGCTATGTGCTCACTGCCCACAAAATGAGGTGGAAACTGAGCTGCACTTCCTAACCTCCTGCCCAATGTAGGACCATATTAGAGAGACATATTTCCCTCAGATTACACACATCCACAAAGAATTCGAAAACAAATCCAATTTTGAAAAACTCCCAACCCATATTTATGCTTATTTATTTTATCTTGTGTCCTTTAACCATTTGTACATTGTTAAAACACTGTATATATATATATATATATATATATATATATATATAATATGACATTTGTAATGTCTTTACTGTCTTGAAACTTCTGTATGTGTAATGTTTACTGTTAATTTTTGTTGTTTTTCACTTTATATATTCACTTTGTATGTTGTCTACCTCACTTGCTTTGGCAATGTTAACACATGTTTCCCATGCCAATAAAGCCATTGAATTGAATTGAGAGAGAAAGAGAGAGAGAGAGAAAAACATCTGAATATCCCGCAGAGCCAAAGCTAAACCCAGTACATGGATCATAGTAATTGCCAGCCAGCACCTCGGGGCTAGAGCAAGGAGATCATTATGTTGGTCTGTGAGAAACAACAGTGGAGCTCAGCTCAGTTCACAGTGTGAATTGGATTCTCAAGCGTACACTCTTTCACTGTAATGTTAATCGCAATATCACATCACATTATCATTCAGAGTTTTGTAGCTAGGAGAATTCACAGACTAGTTCTCTCTCTTTTTTCACAGAATAATATGCCAAGAGAGGAGAGAAAGAGAGAGAGAGAGAGAGAGAGAGAGAGAGAGAGAGAGAGAGTGAGTCACCTTTTTCATCTTTCATAGAGAACAGGTAGTGTGAGAGAGTTGTAGAGGAGAGATCAAACCTTATTTCAGAGAACAGGTAGTGTGAGAGAGTTGTAGAGGAGAGATCAAACCTTATTTCAGAGAACAGGTAGTGTGAGAGAGTTGTAGAGGAGAGATCAAACCTTATTTCAGAGAACAGGTAGTGTGAGAGAGTTGTAGAGGAGAGATCCATCCTTATTTAACAGAGAACAGGTAGTGTGAGAGAGTTGTAGAGGAGAGATCCATCCTTATTACATAGAGAACAGGTAGTGTGAGAGAGTTGTAGAGGAGAGATCCATCCTTATTTCATAGAGAACAGGTAGTGTGAGAGAGTTGTAGAGGAGAGATCCATCCTTATTTCATAGAGAACAGGTAGTGTGAGAGAGTTGTAGAGGAGAGATCCATCCTTATTACATAGAGAACAGGTAGTGTGAGAGAGTTGTGGAGGAGAGATCCATCCTTATTACATAGAGAACAGGTAGTGTGAGAGAGTTGTAGAGGAGAGATCCATCCTTATTTAACAGAGAACAGGTAGTGTGAGAGAGTTGTAGAATGATGTCAGAGTGAACTGTAGTATTACAGTAAAATAATGTTAGAATGAGCTGTAATATTACAGTAAAATGATGTCAGAATGAGCTGTAATATTACAGTAAAATAATGTTAGAATGAGCTGTAATATTACAGTAAAATGATGTCAGAATGAGCTGTAATATTACAGTTAAATAATGTTAGAATGAGCTGTAATATTACAGTAAAATGATGTCAGAATGAGCTGTAATATTACAGTAAAATGATGTCAGAATGAGTTGTAGTATTACAGTAAAATGATGTCAGAATGAGCTGTAATATTACAGTAAAATTATGTCAGAATGAGCTGTAATATTACAGTAAAATGATGTCAGAACTACAAGCATTGCAATGTGCTTCATCTATCTCTGCCTGTCAGGGTGCTGATGGTAGAAATAATTTTTTAAATCATTGAACGTCAAAATTACTGACTGTTTTGATATCCGTTCCGCATGATCTGTTACACCTTAAGGCACAACAAGCTACTTAATAATATGAATATATAAATATACTTTTCTTTCTTCAAACATGTATACAACATGGTGTAAAATAATCATAAAGTCTAGAAATGTTGAATTACCCAGAATCCACTAAAAACAGAGCCACGTGACAAGTTGTTGCAAGAACTTAAAATCGTATTAGAATGTAGTCATTTTGTTTATCCTCATAAGATGGGCGCCGCGCGGGTTAGCCTAGTAGTTAGAGTGTTGGACTAGTAACCGGAAGGTTGCAAGTTCAAACTCCTGAGCTGACAAGGTCTGTCGTTCTGCCCCTGAACAGGCAGTTAACCCACTGTTCCTATGCTGTCATTGAAAATAAGAATTTGTTCTTAACTGACTTGCCTAGTTAAATAAAGGTAAAATAAATACAAATATATAGTTACATTTTAAACAACATATTGAGCTGGATTTATTTGTATCTTTTTTGGAGTAAAATGAAATGTACAAATTATTTTTAACGACTTGATATGTTTATGTAGGAATGACGCCGAAGGAGATGGCTGTCGTTTTACGATCCTGTAACCAATTGTGCATGTTTTGTCGCGTTATTTGTAACTTATTTTGTACGTAATGTTTCTGTCATCATGTCTTATGACTGAAAAGAGCTTCTAGATATCAGGACAGTGGTAACTCTAAGGAAGTCTCCAGGTTTTGCTCAACCAAAGGTAAGAGTATCTCATGATAAGTTGTAGACCACACTATTTACCAAGAGAGTTTTCATCTGTATTTTCCGTATCTGTCTGATATACCACCACAAACCGATGCTGGCACTAAGACCACACTCAATGAGCTGTATTCGGCCAATAGGCAAACAGGAAAACGCTCATCCAGAGGTGGTGCTCCTAGTGCAGGGAAACTCAAATCCGTTTTTACCTCATTGTTACCAGCATTTTAAATGTGCAACCAGATGGGAAGAAAAACTCTACACCACCTTTACTCCACACACAGAGAGACGTGTACAAAGCTCTCCCTCACCCTCCTTTTGGCAAATCTGACCATAATTCTATCCTCCTGATTCCTGCTTACAATCGAAAAATTAAAGCAGGAAGCACCAGTGACTCAGTGGAGCAGATCGAGAGCTTCAAGTTCCTTGGTGTCCACATCACCAACAAACTATCATGGTCCAAACACACTAAGACAGTCGTGAAGAGGGCACGACAAAGCCTATTCCCCCTCAGGAAACTGAAAAGATTGAGCACGGGTCATCAGATCCTCAAAAGGTTCTACAGCTGCACCATCGAGACTGGTTGCATCACTGCCTGGTACGACAACTGCTCAGCCTCCGACCACAAGGCAATACAGAGAGTAGTGTGTACGGCCCGGCTTCCTGCCATGCAGGACCTCTATACCAGGCGGTGTCAGAGGAAGGCCCTAAAAATTGTCAAAGGATCCAACCACCCTAATCACTAGCCACTTTAACTATGCCACTTTGTTTACTTTGTCTACACACTCATCTCATATGTATATACTGTACTCGATACCATCTACTGTATGCTGCTCTGTACCATCACTCATTCATATATCCTTATGTACATGTTCCTTATCCCCTTACACTGTGTATAAGACAGTAGTTTTGGAATTGTTAGTTAGATTACTTGTTGGTTATCACTGCATTGTCGGAACTAGAAGCACAAGCATTTCGCTACACTCGCATTAACATCTGCTAACCATGTGTATGTGACAAATAAAATTTGATTTTGATTTGATTTGATTTGATTTGATTTGATTTGATTTGATTTGATTTCTCTCTGCTACCGCACGGCAAGCGGTACCGGAGCACCAAGTCGAGGTCCAAGTGGCTTCTTAACAGCTTCTACCCCCAAGCCATAAGACTCCTGAACAGCTGATCAAAGGGCTACCCAAACTTCCCTCTTTTACGCTGCTGCTACTCTCTGTTTATTATCTATGCTACTCTATGCATAGTCGCTTTAACTCTACCTACATGTACATATTACCTCTATTACCTCGACTAACTGGTGCCCCCACACATTGACTCTGTACATATTACCTCTATTACCTCGACTAACTGGTGCCCCCACACATTGACTCTGTACATATTACCTCGACTAACTGGTGCCCCCACACAATGACTCTGTACATATTACCTCTATTACCTTAACTAACTGGTGCCCCCACACATTGACTCTGTACCAATTACCTCAATTACCTCAACTAACTGGTGCCCCCACACATTGACTCTGTACATATTACCTCAATTACCTCAACTAACTGGTGCCCCCACACATTGACTCTGTACATATTACCTCAACTAACTGGTGCCCCCACACATTGACTCTGTACATATTACCTCAACTAACTGGTGCCCCCACACATTGACTCTGTACATATTACCTCGACTAACTGGTGCCCCCACAGATTACACCCTGTATAAAGCCTGTCTATTGTTATTTTACTGCTGCTGTTTAATTATTTGATGCTTTTATTTTCTTTCTTTTTTACATAATCTTTATCTTAACTTCTTATTAAAGCATTGTTGTTATTTTTCTTAAAACTGTATTGTTGGTTAATTAAGGGCTTGTAAGTCAGCATTTCACTGTAAGGTCTACTACACCTGTTGTATTCAGCATTTCACTGTAAGGTCTACTACACCTGTTGTATTCAGCATTTCACTGTAAGGTCTACTACACCTGTTGTATTCAGCATTTCACTGTAAGGTCTACTACACCTGTTGTATTCAGCATTTCACTGTAAGGTCTACTACACCTGTTGTATTCAGCATTTCACTGTAAGGTCTACTACACCTGTTGTATTCAGCATTTCACTTTAAGGTCTACCTACACCTGTTGTATTGAGCATTTCACTGTAAGGTCTACCTACACCTGTTGTATTGAGCATTTCACTGTAAGGTCTACCTACACCTGTTGTATTCAGCATTTCACTGTAAGGTCTACTACACCTGTTGTATTCAGCATTTCACTGTAAGGTCTACCTACACCTGTTGTATTCAGCATTTCACTGTAAGGTCTACTACACCTGTTGTATTCAGCATTTCACTTTAAGGTCTACCTACACCTGTTGTATTGAGCATTTCACTGTAAGGTCTACCTACACCTGTTGTATTCAGCATTTCACTGTAAGGTCTACTACACCTGTTGTATTCAGCATTTCACTGTAAGTGTCATGTTTGTCATTTATTATCATGTCTTGTCCCTGTGCTCCCCATGCTATTCGTTTCCCTCTGCTGGTCTTATTTGGTTCTTTCCCTCCTATCCCTCTCTCTCCCCCTCCCTCTCTCACTCTCTCGCTCTCTCTTCTCTCTATCGTTCCGTTCCTGCTCCCAGCTGTTCCTATTCCCCTAATCATCATTTAGTCTTCCCACACCTGTTCCCGATCCTTTCCCCTGATTAGAGTCCCTATTTATTCCTTTGTGATCCGTTCCTGTGCCGTCGGTTCCTTGTATTGTATTCACCATGCTGTGATTGCGTTTCGCCCTGTCCTGTCGTGTTTTTGCCGTGATTGTGTATCACCCTGTCCTGTCGTGTTTTGTGCCTTCATCAGACGCTGCGTGTGAGCAGGTGTCTCAGTCGACTACGGCCTGCGCCTACCCGAAGCGACCTGCAGTCTGTGGCCGCTTCTCCAGTTGTTTTCCCCTCTACAAATCTAGAGGATTTCTGTTATTCCGTTTTGGACTTTAATAAACTCTGTTTCTGTTAAGTCGCGTTTGGGTCCTCTTTCACCTGCATGACAGAAGGAACCGACCAAGGAATGGACCCAGCGACTTCAGACGCTCGTTACACTGCCGTCGAGATCCAAGGAGCCATGCTCGGCAGACACGAGCAGGAATTGTCCGCTGCTCGCCATGCCGTGGAGAACCTGGCCGCTCAGGTTTCCGACCTCTCTGGACAGTTCCAGAGTCTACGTCTCGTGCCACCTGTTACTTCCTGGCCTGCCGAGCCTCCAGAACCTAGGGTTAATAACCCACCTTGCTACTCCGGGCAGCCCACTGAGTGCCGCTCCTTTCTCACGCAGTGTGAGATTGTGTTCTCTCTCCAACCCAACACATACTCTAGAGAGAGAGCTCGGGTTGCTTACGTCATTTCACTCCTTACTGGCCGGGCTCGAGAATGGGGCACAGCTATCTGGGAGGCAAGGGCTGATTGCTCTATCAAATTCCAGAACTTTAAAGAGGAGATGATTCGGGTTTTTGACCGTTCAGTTTTTGGTGGGGAGGCTTCTAGGGCCCTGGCTTCCTTATGCCAAGGTGAACGGTCCATAACGGATTATTCCATTGAGTTTCGCACTCTTGCTGCCTCTAGTGAGTGGAACGAGCCGGCGCTGCTCGCTCGTTTTCTGGAGGGACTCCACGCAGTGGTTAAGGATGAGATTCTCTCCCGGGAGGTTCCTTCAGATGTGGACTCTTTGATTGCTCTCGCCATCCGCATAGAACGACGGGTAGATCTTCGTCACCGGGCTCGTGGAAGAGAGCTCGCATCAACGGTGTTTCCCTGCTCCGCATCGCAACCATCTCCCTCCTCTGGCTTTGAGACTGAGCCCATGCAGCTGGGAGGGATTCGCATCTCGAATAAGGAGAGGGAACGGAGGATCACCAACCGCCTGTGCCTCTATTGCGGAGTTGCTGGACATTTTGTTAATTCATGTCCAGTAAGAGGCCAGAGCCCATCAGTAAGCGGAGGGCTACTGGTGAGCGCTACTACTCAGTCCTCTTCATCTAGATCTTGTACTACTATGTCGGTCCATCTACGCTGGACCGGTTCGGTGCTACATGCAGTGCCTTGATTGACTCTGGGGCTGAGGGTTGTTTCATGGACGAAGCATGGGTTCGGAAACATAACATTCCTTTCAGACCGTTAGACAAGCCTACGCCCATGTTTGCCTTAGATGGTAGTCATCTTCCCAGTATCAAATTTGAGACACTACCTTTAACTCTCACAGTATCTGGTAACCACAGTGAGACTATTTCTTTTTTGATTTTCCGTTCACCGTTTACACCTGTTGTTTTGGGTCATCCCTGGCTAGTATGTCATAATCCTTCTATTAATTGGTCTAGTAATTCTATCCTATCCTGGAACGTTTCTTGTCATGTGAAGTGTTTAATGTCTGCCATCCCTCCCGTTTCTTCTCTCCCTACTTCTCAGGAGGAACCTGGCGATTTGACAGGAGTGCCGGAGGAATATCATGATCTGCGCACGGTCTTCAGTCGGTCCCGAGCCAACTCCCTTCCTCCTCACCGGTCGTATGATTGTAGTATTGATCTCCTTCCAGGGACCACGCCTCCTCGAGGTAGACTATACTCTCTGTCGGCTCCCGAACGTAAGGCTCTCGAGGATTATTTGTCTGTGTCTCTTGACGCCGGTACCATAGTGCCTTCTTCTTCTCCGGCCGGGGCGGGGTTCTTTTTGTTAAGAAGAAGGACGGTACTCTGCGCCCTGCGTGGATTATCGAGGCTGAATGACATAACGGTTAAGAATCGTTATCCGCTTCCCCCTTATGTCATCAGCCTTCGAGATTCTGCAGGGAGCCAGGTGCTTTACTAAGTTGGACCTTCGTAACGCTTACCATCTCGTGCGCATCAGAGAGGGGGACGAGTGGAAAACGGCGTTTAACACTCCGTTAGGGCATTTTGAGTACCGGGTTCTGCCGTTCGGTCTCGCCAATGCGCCAGCTGTTTTTCAGGCATTAGTTAATGATGTTCTGAGAGACATGCTGAACATTTTTGTTTTTGTCTATCTTGACGATATCCTGATTTTTCTCCGTCACTCGAGATTCATGTTCAGCACGTTCGACGTGTTCTACAGCGCCTTTTAGAGAATTGTCTCTACGTAAAGGCTGAGAAGTGCTCTTTTCATGTCTCCTCCGTTACCTTTCTCGGTTCCGTTATTTCCGCTGAAGGCATTCAGATGGATTCCGCTAAGGTCCAAGCTGTCAGTGATTGGCCCGTTCCAAGGTCACGTGTCGAGTTGCAGCGCTTTTTAGGTTTCGCTAATTTCTATCGGCGTTTCATTCGTAATTTCGGTCAAGTTGCTGCCCCTCTCACAGCTCTTACTTCTGTCAAGACGTGTTTTAAGTGGTCCGGTTCCGCCCAGGGAGCTTTTGATCTTCTAAAAGAACGTTTTACGTCCGCTCCTATCCTCGTTACTCCTGACGTCACTAGACAATTTATTGTCGAGGTTGACGCTTCAGAGGTAGGCGTGGGAGCCATTCTATCCCAGCGCTTCCAGTCTGACGATAAGGTTCATCCTTGCGCTTATTTTTTTCTCATCGCCTGTCGCCATCTGAGCGCAACTATGATGTGGGTAACCGTGAACTGCTCGCCATCCGCTTAGCCCTAGGCGAATGGCGACAGTGGTTGGAGGGGGCGACCGTTCCTTTTGTCGTTTGGACAGACCATAAGAACCTTGAGTACATCCGTTCTGCCAAACGACTTAATGCCCGTCAAGCTCGTTGGGCGTTGTTTTTCGCTCGTTTCGAGTTTGTGATTTCTTACCGTCCGGGTAGCAAGAACACCAAGCCTGATGCCTTATCCCGTCTGTTTAGTTCTTCTGTGGCTTCTACTGATCTCGAGGGATTCTTCCTTATGGGCGTGTTGTCGGGTTGACAGTCTGGGGAATTGAAAGACAGGTTAAGCAAGCACTCACGCACACTGCGTCGCCGCGCGCTTGTCCTAGTAACCTCCTTTTCGTTCCTGTTTCCACTCGTCTGGCTGTTCTTCAGTGGGCTCACTCTGCCAAGTTAGCTGGTCATCCCGGTGTTCGAGGCACTCTTGCGTCTATTCGCCAGCGCTTTTGGTGGCCGACTCAGGAGCGTGACACGCGCCGTTTCGTGGCTGCGTGTTCAGACTGCGCGCAGAAGAAGTCTGGTAATTTTTTTCTGCTTCTGCTCCTGGTCTTGCTGGGTCTCAGTCTGTTCCCTGCCATCGCATCTCTCCTGTTCTTGTCCCTGCCCTTGCTGTGTCTCAGTCTGTCCCTAGTTCTCATTTTTTTTTAGAGTAGTACCCTAGTTTCCCTTTTTATCGTTTTTCGTTACGGTCCTGAGGAGAGGAGTTGGGTTCTTTCTCGGGACGTGCTGGACCGTTTGATCTATGATTTCCTCCGTTGCTGCCAGTGTTCCTCCTCGAGAGCGCCAGGAGGCGCTCGGTGAGTGGGGGGTACTGTCATGTTTGTCATTTATTATCATGTCTTGTCCCTGTGCTCCCCATGCTATTCGTTTCCCTCTGCTGGTCTTATTTGGTTCTTTCCCTCCTATCCCTCTCTCTCCCCCTCCCTCTCTCACTCTCTCGCTCTCTCTTCTCTCTATCGTTCCGTTCCTGCTCCCAGCTGTTCCTATTCCCCTAATCATCATTTAGTCTTCCCACACCTGTTCCCGATCCTTTCCCCTGATTAGAGTCCCTATTTATTCCTTTGTGATCCGTTCCTGTGCCGTCGGTTCCTTGTATTGTATTCACCATGCTGTGATTGCGTTTCGCCCTGTCCTGTCGTGTTTTTGCCGTGATTGTGTATCACCCTGTCCTGTCGTGTTTTGTGCCTTCATCAGACGCTGCGTGTGAGCAGGTGTCTCAGTCGACTACGGCCTGCGCCTACCCGAAGCGACCTGCAGTCTGTGGCCGCTTCTCCAGTTGTTTTCCCCTCTACAAATCTAGAGGATTTCTGTTATTCCGTTTTGGACTTTAATAAACTCTGTTTCTGTTAAGTCGCGTTTGGGTCCTCTTTCACCTGCATGACAGTAAGGTCTACTACACCTGTTGTATTCAGCATTTCACTTTAAGGTCTACCTACACCTGTTGTATTGAGCATTTCACTGTAAGGTCTACCTACACCTGTTGTATTCAGCATTTCACTGTAAGGTCTACCTACACCTGTTGTATTCAGCATTTCACTGTGAGGTCTACTACACCTGTTGTATTCAGCATTTCACTGTAAGGTCTACTACACCTGTTGTATTCAGCATTTCACTGTAAGGTCTACTACACCTGTTGTATTCAGCATTTCACTGTAAGGTCTACTACACCTGTTGTATTCAGCATGTCACTGTAAGGTCTACTACACCTGTTGTATTCAGCATTTCACTGTAAGGTCTACTACACCTGTTGTATTCAGCATTTCACTGTAAGGTCTACTACACCTGTTGTATTCATCATTTCACTGTAAGGTCTACTACACCTGTTGTATTCAGCATTTCACTGTGAGGTCTACCTACACCTGTTGTATTCAGCATTTCACTGTAAGGTCTACTACACCTGTTGTATTCAGCATTTCACTGTAAGGTCTACTACACCTGTTGTATTCAGCATTTCACTGTAAGGTCTACTACACCTGTTGTATCCGGGTCATGTGACTAATGCAATCTGATTGGCTAAAGCATTTGTTTGTTTGTTTGTTGTTGTTGTTGTTTTTTGTTATTTGTTTTGAATATTTTACTGTGCAGGAGGTCCACAGTAGCACGGCGGTATTGTAATTATATCAGCCAATAGAGCAGTAGATGGGATCCACAGGGGATCCTGGTCCAACACATGCCCAGAGTGGGCATCAGGCAGCAGGTATGGAGAGGGCACAGCTGGCCTTGGCACTGCTTGGTGCCCAACACATCACTGTGCAATACCCTCGGGGCTTTGTGTCACATGCAGACTGGACCAGAGTTATGACCAGAGCTGCTACACTATGTCCTATATAGTGTACTACTTTTTTGACCAGGGCCCAAAGGGTGGTGGACGATGTAGGGAATAGTGTGTCATTTAGGATGCAGGACCCATACTGTAGCTGGCACAATGGAGAATCACCCACCCAACCAAACAACAGAGGGCATGGAGGCTCAGATTATCAGATTATAGAAGTCTCTCTCTCTCTCTCTCTCTCTCTCTCTCTCTCTCTCTCTCTCTCTCTCTCTCTCTCTCTCTCTCTCTCTCTCTCTCTCTCTCTCTCTCTCTCTCTCTCTCTCCGTACCCCCCTCTCTCTCTCTCTCTCTCTCTCTCTCTCTCTCCCTACCCCCTCTCTTTCCCCCTCTCTTTCCCCATCTCTCTCCCTCTCTCTCTCTCCACCCCTACCCCCCTCTTTCTCTCTCTCCCTCTCTCTCTATTTCCACCCCTACCCCCCTCTCTATCCCCCTCTCTCCCTCTCTCTCTATTTCCACCCCTACCCCCCTCTCTCTCTCTCTCCCCTCTCTCTCTATTTCCAACCCTACCCCTCTCTCTCTCTCTCTCTCTCTCTCTCTCTCTCTCTCTCTCTCTCTCTCTCTCTCTCTCTCTCTCTCTCTCTCTCTATTTCCACCCCTATCCCCCCCCCTCTCTCTCCCTCTCTCCATTTCTACCCCTACCCCATCTCTCTCTCCCTCTCTCTCTTTCCACCCCTACCCCATCTCCCTCTCCCTCTCCCTCTCCCTTTCTACCCTCTACCCCCCTTTCTACCCCTACCCCCTCTCTCTCCCTCTCTCTCTCCCTTTCTACCCCTACCCACTTTCCACCCCTACCCCCCTCTCTCTCCCTCTCTCTCTCTCTTTCCACCCCTACCTCCCTCCCTCTCTCTCTCCCTCTCCCTCTCTCTCTCTCTCTCTCCCTTTCTACCCCTACCCCCCATTCTCTCTCTGCAGATAAAACTCACTCTTCTCTCTCTCTTCCCAGGACCCAGCTGTGTGTCCCACACCCCCACGGTGGAGGCCTGGTTCTGGGCCTGGGCCTTTGCCATGTGCCCCGGCTGTGGGTCTTTTCATCTCCCAGGCAGGATGTTGACTGTGGGAAAGGAGGCCCCGCTCCTCCTCCTCCTCCTCCTCCTCCTCCTCCGGCCTCCTCTGCCTCTCCTGACTCAAACGCATGACAGCTCCACTTTTGATCTATTTCCTTTCTGTTCTCTGTCCTCACTTCCAGAAGCCTGCTCTCTCTCTCCTGTTGTGTCACGCTGTCTAAACTTTGCCATATGACCCCCCCCCCCCTCCCACTGTAGTCTTTTCCAAGGCACTTAAATACAGATTTCCTTTTATTCTCCAGTGGCTATTAATTAAAAAAGGAGAAATCATAGCTAGATCTCTTTCTGTAAAAGCTTCGATTACAAAAAAAAGAGAGACAGCAAAAAAAGAAAGACAGAGTAATTAGATGGTGAGTCTATGTGTGGTCTTTCTATCATCCCAGAGACATCACACATCACAGCTGATCCGCGGCATTCATCACCAGGCATGTCGGGACCTTTCATTGTTCCACCCCTAAGGTTATCTCCTTCCTCACACTGCTCAGCTGCTGCTTACACATTTTACTGGGCTTTCTCACCAGAACAGATATGTAGTGCACAGGGAGGGGACTGCAAACACAGTGGGGGTTATAACTCTACCCTGTATAACCCACTACAGACAGCTAGAAGGACTCTGCCATGTATAACCCACTACAGACAGCTAGAAGGACTCTGCCATGTATAACCCACTACAGACAGCTAGAAGGACTCTGCCCCTGTATAACCCACTACAGACAGCTAGAAGGTCTCTGCCCCTGTATAACCCACTACAGACATCTAGAAGGACTCTGCCCCTGTATAACCCACTACAGACATCTAGAAGGACTCTGCCCCTGTATAACCCACTACAGACAGCTAGAAGGACTCTACCCCTGTATAACCCACAGCTAGAAGGACTCTGTCCCTGTATAACCCACTACAGACAGCTAGAAGGACTCTGCCCCTGTATAACCCACTACAGACAGCTGGAAGGACTCTGTCCCTGTATAACCCACTACAGACAGCTAGAAGGACTCTGTCCCTGTATAACCCACTACAGACAGCTAGAAGGACTCTGCCCCTGTATAACCCACTACAGACAGCTAGAAGGACTCTGCCCCTGTATAACCCACTACAGACAGCTAGAAGGACTCTACCCCTGTATAACCCACAGCTAGAAGGACTCTGTCCCTGTATAACCCAATACAGACAGCTAGAAGGTCTCTGCCCCTGTATAACCCACTACAGACAGCTAGAAGGTCTCTGCCCCTGTATAACCCACAGCTAGAAGGACTCTGCCCCTGTATAACCCACTCTAGACAGCTAGAAGGACTCTACCCCTGTATAACCCACTACAGACAGCTAGAAGGACTCTGTTCTGTATAACCCACTACAGACAGCTAGAAGGACTCTGCCCCTGTATAACCCACAGCTAGAAGGACTCTGCCCCTGTATAACCCACAGCTAGAAGGACTCTACCCCTGTATAACCCACTACAGACAGCTAGAAGGACTCTGCCCCTCTATAACCCACTACAGACAGCTAGAAGGACTCTACCCCTGTATAACCCACAGCTAGAAGGACTCTGTCCCTGTATAACCCACTACAGACAGCTAGAAGGACTCTGCCCCTGTATAACCCACTACAGACAGCTGGAAGGACTCTGTCCCTGTATAACCCACTACAGACAGCTAGAAGGACTCTGTCCCTGTATAACCCACTACAGACAGCTAGAAGGACTCTGCCCCTGTATAACCCACTACAGACAGCTAGAAGGACTCTGCCCCTGTATAACCCACTACAGACAGCTAGAAGGACTCTACCCCTGTATAACCCACAGCTAGAAGGACTCTGTCCCTGTATAACCCAATACAGACAGCTAGAAGGTCTCTGCCCCTGTATAACCCACTACAGACAGCTAGAAGGTCTCTGCCCCTGTATAACCCACAGCTAGAAGGACTCTGCCCCTGTATAACCCACTCTAGACAGCTAGAAGGACTCTACCCCTGTATAACCCACTACAGACAGCTAGAAGGACTCTGTTCTGTATAACCCACTACAGACAGCTAGAAGGACTCTGCCCCTGTATAACCCACAGCTAGAAGGACTCTGCCCCTGTATAACCCACAGCTAGAAGGACTCTACCCCTGTATAACCCACTACAGACAGCTAGAAGGACTCTGCCCCTCTATAACCCACTACAGACAGCTAGAAGGACTCTGCCCCTCTATAACCCACAGCTAGAAGGACTCTACCCCTGTATAACCCACAGCTAGAAGGACTCTGTCCCTGTATAACCCACTACAGACAGCTAGAAGGACTCTGCCCCTGTATAACCCACTACAGACAGCTGGAAGGACTCTGTCCCTGTATAACCCACTACAGACAGCTAGAAGGACTCTGTCCCTGTATAACCCACTACAGACAGCTAGAAGGACTCTGCCCCTGTATAACCCACTACAGACAGCTAGAAGGACTCTGCCCCTGTATAACCCACTACAGACAGCTAGAAGGACTCGACCCCTGTATAACCCACAGCTAGAAGGACTCTGTCCCTGTATAACCCAATACAGACAGCTAGAAGGTCTCTGCCCCTGTATAACCCACTACAGACAGCTAGAAGGTCTCTGCCCCTGTATAACCCACAGCTAGAAGGACTCTGCCCCTGTATAACCCACTCTAGACAGCTAGAAGGACTCTACCCCTGTATAACCCACTACAGACAGCTAGAAGGACTCTGTTCTGTATAACCCACTACAGACAGCTAGAAGGACTCTGCCCCTGTATAACCCACAGCTAGAAGGACTCTGCCCCTGTATAACCCACAGCTAGAAGGACTCTACCCCTGTATAACCCACTACAGACAGCTAGAAGGACTCTGCCCCTCTATAACCCACTACAGACAGCTAGAAGGACTCTGCCCCTCTATAACCCACAGCTAGAAGGACTCTACCCCTGTATAACCCACAGCTAGAAACTCTACCCCTGTATAACCCACAGCTAGAAGGACTCTACCCCTGTATAACCCACAGCTAGGACTATACCCCTGTATAACCCACTCTAGACAGCTAGAAGGTCTCTGCCCCTGTATAACCCACTCTAGACAGCTAGAAGGACTCTGCCCCTGTATAACCCACTCTAGACAGCTAGAAGGACTCTGCCCCTGTATAACCCACAGCTAGGACTCTACCCCTGTATAACCCACAGCTAGAAGGACTCTGCCCCTGTATAACCCACTCTAGACAGCTAGAAGGTCTCTGCCCCTGTATAACCCACTCTAGACAGCTAGAAGGTCTCTGTCCCTGTATAACCCACTCTAGACAGCTAGAAGGTCTCTGCCCCTGTATAACCCACAGCTAGAAGGACTATGTCCCTGTATAACCCACTCTAGACAGCTAGAAGGACTCTGCCCTGTATAACCCACTACAGACAGCTAGAAGGACTCTGCCCCTGTATAACCCACAGCTAGAAGGACTCTGCCCTGTATAACCCACTACAGACAGCTAGAAGGACTCTGTCCTGTATAACCCACTACAGACAGCTAGAAGGACTCTACCCCTGTATAACCCACTACAGACAGCTAGAAGGACTCTGCCCCTGTATAACCCACTACAGACAGCTAGAAGGACTCTGGCCTGTATAACCCACTACAGACAGCTAGAAGGACTCTACCCTGTATAACCCACAGCTAGAAGGACTCTACCCTGTATAACCCACTACAGACAGCTAGAAGGACTCTACCCCTATATAACCCACTACAGACAGCTAGAAGGACTCTGCCCCTGTATAACCCACAGCTAGAAGGACTCTACCCCTGTATAACCCACAGCTAGAAGGACTCTACCCCTGTATAACCCACTACAGACAGCTAGAAGGACTCTGCCGCTCTATAACCCACAGCTAGAAGGACTCTACCCCTGTATAACCCACAGCTAGAAGGACTCTGTCCCTGTATAACCCACAGCTAGAAGGACTCTGCCCCTGTATAACCCACAGCTAGAAGGACTCTACCCCTGTATAACCCACAGCTAGAAGAACTCTACCCTGTATAACCCACTACAGACAGCTAGAAGGACTCTACCCCTATATAACCCACTACAGACAGCTAGAAGGACTCTACCCTGTATAACCCACAGCTAGAAGGACTCTACCCTGTATAACCCACTACAGACAGCTAGAAGGACTCTACCCCTATATAACCCACTACAGACAGCTAGAAGGACTCTGCCCCTGTATAACCCACAGCTAGAAGGACTCTACCCCTGTATAACCCACAGCTAGAAGGACTCTACCCCTGTATAACCCACTACAGACAGCTAGAAGGACTCTGTCCCTGTATAACCCACTCTAGACAGCTAGAAGGACTCTGTCCCTGTATAACCCACTCTAGACAGCTAGAAGGACTCTACCCCTGTATAACCCACAGCTAGGATTCTGCCCCTGTATAACCCACAGCTAGAAGGACTCTGCCCCTGTATAACCCACAGCTAGAAGGACTCTGCCCCTGTATAACCCACAGCTAGAAGGACTCTACCCCTGTATAACCCACTCTAGACAGCTAGAAGGACTCTGCCCCTGTATAACCCACAGCTAGAAGGACTCTGCCCCTGTATAACCCACAGCTAGAAGGACTCTACCCCTGTATAACCCACAGCTAGGATTCTGCCCCTGTATAACCCACTACAGACAGCTAGAAGGACTCTACCCCTCTATAACCCACAGCTAGAAGGACTCTACCCCTGTATAACCCACTCTAGACAGCTAGAAGGACTCTGCCCCTGTATAACCCACTACAGACAGCTAGAAGGACTCTGCCCCTGTATAACCCACTCTAGACAGCTAGAAGGACTCTGCCCCTATATAACCCACAGCTAGAAGGACTCGGCCCCTGTATAACCCACTCAAGACAGCTAGAAGGACTCTGCCCCTGTATAACCCACTCTAGACAGCTAGAAGGTCTCTGCCCCTGTATAACCCACTCTAGACAGCTAGAAGGACTCTACCCCTGTATAACCCACAGCTAGAAGGACTCTGTCCCTCTATAACCCACTCTAGACAGCTAGAAGGACTCTGCCATGTATAGTTATGATGATAGTTATTGTACCAGGGTGTTGTTATGGATGGTTTCTCTAGGAGGGATGATAGTTATTGGATGTTGTTGTGGAGGGTTTCTCTAGGAGGGATGATAGTTATTGGATGTTGTTGTGGATGGTTTCTCTAGGAGGGATGATAGTTATTGTACCAGGATGTTGTTGTGGATGGTTTCTCTAGGAGGGATGATAGTTATTGGATGTTGTTGTGGAGGGTTTCTCTAGGAGGGATGATAGTTATTGGATGTTGTTATGGATGGTTTCTCTAGGAGGGATGATAGTTATTGGATGTTGTTGTGGATGGTTTCTCTAGGAGGGATGATAGTTATTGGATGTTGTTGTGGATGGTTTCTCTAGGAGGGATGATAGTTATTGGATGTTGTTGTGGATGGTTTCTCTAGGAGGGATGATAGTTATTGTACCAGGATGTTGTTGTGGATGGTTTCTCTAGGAGGGATGATAGTTATTGGATGTTGTTGTGGATGTTGTTGTGGAGGGTTTCTCTAGGAGGGATGATAGTTATTGTACCAGGATGTTGTTGTGGATGGTTTCTCTAGGAAGGATGATAGTTATTGGATGTTGTTGTGGATGGTTTCTCTAGGAGGGATGATAGTTATTGGATGTTGTTATGGATGGTTTATCTAGGAGGGATGATAGTTATTGTACCAGGATGTTGTTGTGGAGGGTTTCTCTAGGAGGGATGATAGTTATTGTACCAGGATGTTGTTGTGGATGGTTTCTCTAGGAGGGATGATAGTTATTGTACCAGGATGTTGTTGTGGATGGTTTCTCTAGGAGGGATGATAGTTATTGTACCAGGATGTTGTTGTGGAGGGTTTCTCTAGGAGGGATGATAGTTATTGTACCAGGATGTTGTTATGGATGGTTTCTCTAGGAGGGATGATAGTTATTGTACCAGGATGTTGTTATGGATGGTTTCTCTAGGAGGGATGATAGTTATTGTACCAGGATGTTGTTGTGGAGGGTTTCTCTAGGAGGGATGATAGTTATTGGATGTTGTTATGGATGGTTTATCTAGGAGGGATGATAGTTATTGGATGTTGTTATGGATGGTTTCTCTAGGAGGGATGATAGTTATTGTACCAGGATGTTGTTGTGGATGGTTTCTCTAGGAGGGATGATAGTTATTGGATGTTGTTGTGGATGGTTTCTCTAGGAGGGATGATAGTTATTGGATGTTGTTATGGATGGTTTATCTAGGAGGGATGATAGTTATTGTACCAGGATGTTGTTGTGGATGGTTTCTCTAGGAGGGATGATAGTTATTGGATGTTGTTGTGGATGGTTTATCTAGGAGGGATGATAGTTATTGGATGTTGTTGTGGATGGTTTATCTAGGAGGGATGATAGTTATTGTACCAGGATGTTGTTATGGATGGTTTCTCTAGGAGGGATGATAGTTATTGTACCAGGATGTTGTTGTGGATGGTTTCTCTAGGAGGGATGATAGTTATTGGATGTTGTTATGGATGGTTTATCTAGGAGGGATGATAGTTATTGTACCAGGATGTTGTTGTGGAGGGTTTCTCTAGGAGGGATGATAGTTATTGTACCAGGATGTTGTTGTGGAGGGTTTCTCTAGGAGGGATGATAGTTATTGTACCAGGATGTTGTTATGGATGGTTTCTCTAGGAGGGATGATAGTTATTGGATGTTGTTATGGATGGTTTATCTAGGAGGGATGATAGTTATTGTACCAGGATGTTGTTATGGATGGTTTCTCTAGGAGGGATGATAGTTATTGGATGTTGTTGTGGATGGCTTCTCTAGGAGGGATGATAGTTATTGGATGTTGTTGTGGATGTTGTTGTGGAGGGTTTCTCTAGGAGGGATGATAGTTATTGGATGTTGTTATGGATGGTTTCTCTAGGAGGGATGATAGTTATTGGATGTTGTTATGGATGGTTTATCTAGGAGGGATGATAGTTATTGTACCAGGATGTTGTTATGGATGGTTTCTCTAGGAGGGATGATAGTTATTGTACCAGGATGTTGTTGTGGAGGGTTTCTCTAGGAGGGATGATAGTTATTGGATGTTGTTATGGATGGTTTCTCTAGGAGGGATGATAGTTATTGTACCAGGATGTTGTTATGGATGGTTTCTCTAGGAGGGATGATAGTTATTGTACCAGGATGTTGTTGTGGAGGGTTTCTCTAGGAGGGATGATAGTTATTGGATGTTGTTGTGGATGGTTTCTCTAGGAGGGATGATAGTTATTGTACCAGGATGTTGTTATGGATGGTTTCTCTAGGAGGGATGATAGTTATTGTACCAGGATGTTGTTGTGGATGTTGTTATGGATGGTTTCTCTAGGAGGGATGATAGTTATTGGATGTTGTTATGGATGGTTTATCTAGGAGGGATGATAGTTATTGGATGTTGTTATGGATGTTGTTATGGAGGGTTTCTCTAGGAGGGATGATAGTTATTGGATGTTGTTATGGATGGTTTCTCTAGGAGGGATGATAGTTATTGGATGTTGTTATGGATGGTTTCTCTAGGAGGGATGATAGTTATTGGATGTTGTTGTGGATGGTTTCTCTAGGAGGGATGATAGTTATTGGATATTGTTATGGATGGTTTATCTAGGAGGGATGATAGTTATTGTACCAGGATGTTGTTATGGATGGTTTCTCTAGGAGGGATGATAGTTATTGTACCAGGATGTTGTTATGGATGGTTTCTCTAGGAGGGATGATAGTTATTGTACCAGGATGTTGTTGTGGATGGTTTCTCTAGGAGGGATGATAGTTATTGGATGTTGTTGTGGATGGTTTCTCTAGGAGGGATGATAGTTATTGGATATTGTTATGGATGGTTTCTCTGGGAGGGATGATAGTTATTGTACCAGGGTGTTGTTGTGGATGGTTTCTCTAGGAGGGATGATAGTTATTGTACCAGGGTGTTGTTGTGGATGGTTTCTCTAGGAGGGATGATAGTTATTGTACCAGGATGTTGTTGTGGATGGTTTCTCTAGGAGGGATGATAGTTATTGTACCAGGATGTTGTTGTGGATGGTTTCTCTAGGAGGGATGATAGTTATTGTACCAGGATGTTGTTGTGGATGGTTTCTCTAGGAGGGATGATAGTTATTGTACCAGGATGTTGTTGTGGATGGTTTCTCTAGGAGGGATGATAGTTATTGTACCAGGATGTTGTTATGGATGGTTTCTCTAGGAGGGATGATAGTTATTGTACCAGGATGTTGTTGTGGATGGTTTCTCTAGGAGGGATGATAGTTATTGTACCAGGATGTTGTTATGGATGGTTTATCTAGGAGGGATGATAGTTATTGGATGTTGTTGTGGATGGTTTCTCTAGGAGGGATGATAGTTATTGGATGTTGTTGTGGATGGTTTCTCTAGGAGGGATGATAGTTATTGGATGTTGTTGTGGAGGGTTTCTCTAGGAGGGATGATAGTTATTGGATGTTGTTGTGGATGTTGTTGTGGAGGGTTTCTCTAGGAGGGATGATAGTTATTGGATGTTGTTGTGGATGGTTTCTCTAGGAGGGATGATAGTTATTGGATGTTGTTGTGGAGGGTTTCTCTAGGAGGGATGATAGTTATTGGATGTTGTTGTGGAGGGTTTCTCTAGGAGGGATGATAGTTATTGGATGTTGTTGTGGATGGTTTCTCTAGGAGGGATGATAGTTATTGGATGTTGTTGTGGATGGTTTCTCTAGGAGGGATGATAGTTATTGGATATTGTTATGGATGGTTTATCTAGGAGGGATGATAGTTATTGGATATTGTTATGGATGGTTTATCTAGGAGGGATGATAGTTATTGTACCAGGATGTTGTTATGGATGGTTTCTCTAGGAGGGATGATAGTTATTGGATGTTGTTGTGGAGGGTTTCTCTAGGAGGGATGATAGTTATTGTACCAGGATGTTGTTGTGGATAGTTTCTCTAGGAGGGATGATAGTTATTGTACCAGGATGTTGTTGTGGATGGTTTCTCTAGGAGGGATGATAGTTATTGGATGTTGTTGTGGAGGGTTTCTCTAGGAGGGATGATAGTTATTGTACCAGGATGTTGTTGTGGAGGGTTTCTCTAGGAGGGATGATAGTTATTGGATGTTGTTGTGGATAGTTTCTCTAGGAGGGATGATAGTTATTGGATGTTGTTGTGGAGGGTTTCTCTAGGAGGGATGATAGTTATTGGATGTTGTTGTGGAGGGTTTCTCTAGGAGGGATGATAGTTATTGGATGTTGTTGTGGAGGGTTTCTCTAGGAGGGATGATAGTTATTGTACCAGGATGTTGTTATGGAGGGTTTCTCTAGGAGGGATGATAGTTATTGGATGTTGTTGTGGATGGTTTCTCTAGGAGGGATGATAGTTATTGGATGTTGTTATGGATGGTTTCTCTAGGAGGGATGATAGTTATTGGATGTTGTTATGGATGGTTTCTCTAGGAGGGATGATAGTTATTGGATGTTGTTATGGATGGTTTATCTAGGAGGGATGATAGTTATTGTACCAGGATGTTGTTATGGATGGTTTCTCTAGGAGGGATGATAGTTATTGTACCAGGATGTTGTTATGGAGGGTTTCTCTAGGAGGGATGATAGTTATTGGATGTTGTTATGGATGGTTTCTCTAGGAGGGATGATAGTTATTGGATGTTGTTATGGATGGTTTATCTAGGAGGGATGATAGTTATTGTACCAGGATGTTGTTGTGGATGTTGTTATGGATGGTTTCTCTAGGAGGGATGATAGTTATTGGATGTTGTTATGGATGGTTTATCTAGGAGGGATGATAGTTATTGGATGTTGTTATGGATGGTTTCTCTAGGAGGGATGATAGTTATTGTACCAGGATGTTGTTATGGATGGTTTCTCTAGGAGGGATGATAGTTATTGTACCAGGATGTTGTTGTGGAGGGTTTCTCTAGGAGGGATGATAGTTATTGGATGTTGTTATGGATGGTTTCTCTAGGAGGGATGATAGTTATTGGATGTTGTTATGGATGGTTTATCTAGGAGGGATGATAGTTATTGGATGTTGTTATGGATGTTGTTATGGAGGGTTTCTCTAGGAGGGATGATAGTTATTGGATGTTGTTGTGGATGGTTTCTCTAGGAGGGATGATAGTTATTGTACCAGGATGTTGTTGTGGAGGGTTTCTCTAGGAGGGATGATAGTTATTGGATGTTGTTGTGGAGGGTTTCTCTAGGAGGGATGATAGTTATTGGATGTTGTTGTGGATGGTTTCTCTAGGAGGGATGATAGTTATTGGATATTGTTATGGATGGTTTATCTAGGAGGGATGATAGTTATTGTACCAGGATGTTGTTATGGATGGTTTCTCTAGGAGGGATGATAGTTATTGTACCAGGATGTTGTTGTGGATGGTTTCTCTAGGAGGGATGATAGTTATTGTACCAGGATGTTGTTATGGAGGGTTTCTCTAGGAGGGATGATAGTTATTGGATGTTGTTGTGGATGGTTTCTCTAGGAGGGATGATAGTTATTGGATATTGTTATGGATGGTTTATCTAGGAGGGATGATAGTTATTGTACCAGGATGTTGTTATGGAGGGTTTCTCTAGGAGGGATGATAGTTATTGGATGTTGTTGTGGAGGGTTTCTCTAGGAGGGATGATAGTTATTGGATGTTGTTGTGGAGGGTTTCTCTAGGAGGGATGATAGTTATTGGATGTTGTTATGGAGGGTTTCTCTAGGAGGGATGATAGTTATTGTACCAGGATGTTGTTGTGGAGGGTTTCTCTAGGAGGGATGATAGTTATTGGATGTTGTTGTGGATGGTTTCTCTAGGAGGGATGATAGTTATTGTACCAGGATGTTGTTATGGATGGTTTCTCTAGGAGGGATGATAGTTATTGTACCAGGATGTTGTTATGGAGGGTTTCTCTAGGAGGGATGATAGTTATTGGATGTTGTTGTGGATGGTTTCTCTAGGAGGGATGATAGTTATTGGATATTGTTATGGATGGTTTATCTAGGAGGGATGATAGTTATTGTACCAGGATGTTGTTATGGAGGGTTTCTCTAGGAGGGATGATAGTTATTGGATGTTGTTGTGGATGGTTTATCTAGGAGGGATGATAGTTATTGTACCAGGATGTTGTTGTGGATGGTTTCTCTAGGAGGGATGATAGTTATTGTACCAGGATGTTGTTGTGGAGGGTTTCTCTAGGAGGGATGATAGTTATTGGATGTTGTTGTGGATGGTTTATCTAGGAGGGATGATAGTTATTGTACCAGGATGTTGTTGTGGATGGTTTCTCTAGGAGGGATGATAGTTATTGTACCAGGATGTTGTTGTGGATGGTTTCTCTAGGAGGGATGATAGTTATTGGATGTTGTTGTGGATGGTTAGTACATTCATCTACAGATAGCTAGGTGGGACAACCTCATATCACAGTCACAGTCAGTACATTCATCTACAGATAGCTAGGTGGGACAACCTCATATCATAGTCAGTACATTCATCTACAGATAGCTAGGTGGGACAACCTCATATCACAGTCATAGTCAGTACATTCATCTACAGATAGCTAGGTGGGACAACCTCATATCACAGTCAGTACATTAATCTACAGATAGCTAGGTGGGACAACCTCATATCATAGTCAGTACATTAATCTACAGATAGCTAGGTGGGACAACCTCATATCATAGTCAGTACATTCATCTACAGATAGCTAGGTGGGACAACCTCATATCACAGTCATAGTCAGTACATTCATCTACAGATAGCTAGGTGGGACAACCTCATATCATAGTCAGTACATTAATCTACAGATAGCTAGGTGGGACAACCTCATACCACAGTCAGTACATTCATCTACAGATAGCTAGGTGGGACAACCTCATATCATAGTCAGTACATTAATCTACAGATAGCTAGGTGGGACAACCTCATATCATAGTCAGTACATTCATCTACAGATAGCTAGGTGGGACAACCTCATATCACAGTCATAGTCAGTACATTCATCTACAGATAGCTAGGTGAGACAACCTCATGTCACAGTCACAGTCAGTACATTCATCTACAGATAGCTAGGTGGGACAACCTCATATCACAGTCATAGTCAGTACATTCATCTACAGATAGCTAGGTGGGACAACCTCATATCACAGTCAGTACATTCATCTACAGATAGCTAGGTGGGACAACCTCATATCACAGTCATAGTCAGTACACGTTTCCAGAATAAAAGGGGGGGGGGTAGACTGTGTTATTTAAGATGCTCATTAAAGAGGGTTTGAGATGTTTTCAGAAGATGTCCATGCACAGAAGCCTGGCAGCAGTAAAGACCCACACAGAAACAGTTTTAGCCTATTGTACGTCCTGACAACAACACACTGATATAATCTGATGATTGAGCCAGAACATCGCAGAATTTCTGATAACATTGATCACTAAACAACCGAGGACTTCCAGGGTCTGTAGTCTGGAGGCAGAACATACCAGAAAACACCAGAACACACCAGAACACACACAGAACACACCAGAACACACAGAACACACCAGAACACACACCAGAACACACACAGAACACACACAGAACACCAGAACACACACAGAACACACCAGAACACACACAGAACACACCAGAACACACACAGAACACACCAGAACACACACAGAACACACCAGAACACACACCAGAACACACCAGAACACACAGAACACACCAGAACACACAGAACACACCAGAACACACACCAGAACACACACAGAACACACCAGATCACACACAGAACACACCAGAAAACACAGAACACACCAGAACACACACCAGAACACACCAGAACACACACAGAACACACCAGAACACACAGAACACACCAGAACACACACCAGAACACACACAGAACACACCAGAACACACCCAGAACACACACAGAACACCAGAACACACACAGAACACACCAGAACACACACCAGAACACACACAGAACACCAGAACACACACAGAACACACCAGAACACACCAGAACACACACCAGAACACACACAGAACACACACAGAACACACACAGAACACACCAGAACACACCAGAACACACACCAGAACACACACAGAACACACCAGAACACACCAGAACACACACCAGAACACACACAGAACACACACAGAACACACCAGAACACACCAGAACACACACCAGAACACACACAGAACACACCAGAACACACCAGAACACCAGAACACACACAGAACACACCAGAACACACACCAGAACACACACAGAACACACCAGAACACACCAGAACACACACCAGAACACACACAGAACACACCAGAACACACCAGAACACCAGAACACACACCAGAACACACCAGAACACCAGAACACACAAGAACACACCAGAACATCAGAACACACACCAGAACACACAGAACACACCAGAACACACACAGAACACACACAGAACACACACAGAACACACCAGAACACACACAGAACACACCAGAACACACACCAGAACACACACAGAACACACACAGAACACACACAGAACACACCAGAACACACACCAGAACACACCAGAACACACACAGAACACACCAGAACACACAGAACACACCAGAACACACACCAGAACACACACAGAACACACCAGAACACACCCAGAACACACACAGAACACCAGAACACACACAGAACACACCAGAACACACACAGAACACACACCAGAAGAGGTAGTTTATTGGTCGACCATGTTGCTGTGTGCTGTTCTAGAAGAGGTAGTTTATAGGTCGACCATGTTGCTGTGTGCTGTTCTAGAAGAGGTCGTTTATAGGTTGACCATGTTGCTGTGTGCTGTTCTAGAAGTCAAACTGAAGGCTTACTGCAGCCACCAGACATTCTGCTGTGTGCTGTTCTAGAAGTCAAACTGAAGGCTTACTGCAGCCACCAGACATTCTGCTGTGTGCTGTTCTAGAAGTCAAACTGAAGGCTTACTGCAGCCACCAGACATTCTGCTGTGTGCTGTTCTAGAAGTCAAACTGAAGGCTTACTGCAGCCACCAGACATTCTGCTGTGTGCTGTTCTAGAAGTCAAACTGAAGGCTTACTGCAGCCACCAGACATTCTGCTGTGTGCTGTTCTAGAAGTCAAACTGAAGGCTTACTGCAGCCACCAGACATTCTGCTGTGTGCTGTTCTAGAAGTCAAACTGAAGGCTTACTGCAGCCACCAGACATTCTGCTGTGTGCTGTTCTAGAAGTCAAACTGAAGGCTTTACTGCAGCCACCAGACATTCTGCTGTGTGCTGTTCTAGAAGTCAAACTGAAGGCTTACTGCAGCCACCAGACATTCTGCTGTGTGCTGTTCTAGAAGTCAAACTGAAGGCTTACTGCAGCCACCAGACATTCTGCTGTTGATAAATGTTATCAGAACAGCCAAGAGGTTCTACTGGTCTGGGCTGCGTTCCCTTTTTTTTCCTATCTAGTGCACTACTTTCGAACCGGGGCCCATAGGGCTCTGTTCAAATGTAGTGCACTATGTAGGGGAATAGAGTGCTGTTTGGGTCTCAGGCCCTGTTCTGGCCACCAGATGGAGGTTCAGACTCATTTATCAGATTCTATCAGTTTGGTTTGACTCCAGTTACTGACAACAACAACAAAAAATACAGGAAGCAGAGAGATTGGATCTGAACTGAAAACAACTTGACACGCCACCGCTGAACGACTCGAACCAAACCGCCCTCGTTATGGGTTTATATAAGGGTTCAAAGGAACTGAACGTGTGGAGAACTGCTAGACAGTAGCGTACAGCCTACTTGGTTCAAAAACGATGAATACGATATTGAGGAGAGACAGTGTCTCATTGAAATGCTTTTTGTTGTCATGGGTGCGACCCTGTTGCAGAGGGCTCCATTTAATGACCTCCTCTGTTTCATTTTATATTGAACAACAGAGGTGAGACAATGTGGTACAGAGAGAAGGTAGGAGGAAGACAGGATGGTCTTCAGGGTGGGGGAATAGACAGGCAGAGAGGAGAGAGAGAGAGAGAGAGAGAGAGAGAGAGAGAGAGAGAGAGAGAGAGAGAGAGAGAGAGAGAGAGAGAGAGAGAGAGAGAGAGAGAGAGAGAGAGAGGAGAGACTGAATGGAGAGCTGGTCAGATACAGGGGCCTCTTCCCCTCGTCCCCATCATACCCCCATGCTCTCTCTTATGTTGTGGATCAGTGTGCCACAGTGGAAACTCAGTCCATGATTCCCTGGATGGAAAGGAGGACTTCCCCTCCCAGGTTAGCAACAGCTGTGAGATGAGAGCATGGGAAAACAGAGGGAGGAGAGGGAACAGAGAGGAAGAGAAGGAGGCGAGGGAGAATGAACAAAGGCTGTGGGAAACTGGACAGAGATAGATGATGTCTGGCTGCCGTGGAGGATGCTGGCTGGAAATAAAACCAAACTCCCCATGAAGAGCCAGAGACACGTTTAGCATATCAGCTGTAGCATCAGGCTGCCCAAACCACCACACCCACTCTCATACTACTACTGTAGCATCAGGCTGCCCAAACCACCACACCCACTCTCATACTACTACAGTAGCATCAGGCTGTCCACTCTTCATACTACTACTGTAGCATCAGGCTGTCCACTCTTCATACTACTACTGTAGCATCAGGCTGTCCACTCTTCATACTACTACTGTAGCATCAGGCTGCCCACTCTTCATACTACTACAGTAGCATCAGGCTGCCCAAACCACCACACCCACTCTCATACTACTACAGTAGCATCAGGCTGCCCAAACCACCACACCCACTCTCATACTACTACAGTAGCATCAGGCTGCCCAAACCACCACACCCACTCTCATACTACTACTGTAGCATCAGGCTGTCCACTCTTCATACTACTACAGTAGCATCAGGCTGCCCAAACCACCACACCCACTCTCATACTACTACTGTAGCATCAGGCTGTCCACTCTTCATACTACTACTGTAGCATCAGGCTGTCCACTCTTCATACTACTACTGTAGCATCAGGCTGTCCACTCTTCATACTACTACTGTAGCATCAGGCTGCCCACTCTTCATACTACTACAGTAGCATCAGGCTGCCCAAACCACCACACCCACTCTCATACTACTACAGTAGCATCAGGCTGCCCAAACCACCACACCCACTCTCATACTACTACAGTAGCACCAGGCTGTCCACTCTTCATACTACTACAGTAGCATCAGGCTGTCCACTCTTCATACTACTACTGTAGCATCAGGCTGTCCACTCTTCATACTACTACTGTAGCATCAGGCTGTCCACTCTTCATACTACTACTGTAGCATCAGGCTGTCCACTCTTCATACTACTACTGTAGCATCAGGCTGCCCACTCTTCATACTACTACAGTAGCGTCAGGCTGCCCAAACCACCACACCCACTCTCATACTACTACAGTAGCATCAGGCTGCCCAAACCACCACACCCACTCTCATACTACTACAGTAGCATCAGGCTGTCCACTCTTCATACTACTACAGTAGCACCAGGCTGCCCAAACCACCACACCCACTCTCATACTACTACAGTAGCATCAGGCTGCCCAAACCACCACACCCACTCTCATACTACTACAGTAGCATCAGGCTGTCCACTCTTCATACTACTACAGTAGCACCAGGCTGCCCAAACCACCACACCCACTCTCATACTACTACAGTAGCATCAGGCTGCCCAAACCACCACACCCACTCTCATACTACTACAGTAGCATCAGGCTGTCCACTCTTCATACTACTACAGTAGCACCAGGCTGTCCACTCTTCATACTACTACAGTAGCATCAGGCTGTCCACTCTTCATACTACTACAGTAGCACCAGGCTGTCCACTCTTCATACTACTACAGTAGCACCAGGCTGTCCACTCTTCATACTACTACTGTAGCATCAGGCTGTCAACACAGTGAAGAGAGGGGACATACTGCCTGTCTGAAACACAGTGAAGAGAGGGGACATACTGCCTGTCTGAAACACAGTGAAGAGAGGGGACATACTGCCTGTCTGAAAGGGAGAGAAAGGGACGGGACAAACAGGAAGGAAGAGGAAAAGCAAGTCAAATCTTCTGACTCTCAGTCGCAGTGCCAGAGAAACAGTCACGCTGAAGACCAGAGTAATTTCCTGAGAGTTCCCCGCATTCTCATTCTATCACCAATCATGATCCTTATTGTCCTGTTGTTCTGTTCCCTGTCCTGTGTTGACCAGATCCTCCTCCTCCCAGGATCCAACAGTGTAGAGAGCGTTTGGGCGGGAGGGAGATCCTTTCGGGAAGAGAGAGACATCAGCCGAGTTCCATGCGATGTGAGGAGGGAAGATACATGCATCTTTGGGAAGCGGGGGTGTGTCTGGAGGAGTGGTCACGTGACTACACAGACAGCGAATCAGACGGACGGATTTCAGGTTCAATGGAAGGTTTACTGGGTCAGCAGA